>NW_020885018.1:404803-522560 GCF_003945725.1 Corapipo altera | reverse complement strand
ATTGAGGAAACTGTTAGCCACAACAGCTCCTGATGTTACCATTGTTACCCGCAGAAAACAGCATCAACCTTGTTTTCTTTCCAAGGTTTCATTCATCATGCAGGCAGCTACGAACACCTGTGTACAAAAAAAACCTTAACATATGAAACAACTTTTGCAAATGAACTGAGGGGGCTGCCACCTGTTCTTTCCCCGTTTCTGTCTTGCAAAAGTGTTGTACAAATTCTTAAATCACTGACCTCTATACCAAAGACATAGTATTGTCTGGTAATTTGGTAGTAGTTTTCAAAGTATACAAGTAATTCACCCTTTTAAAGTTTTTCTAGTTTGGATACGATATAGAATTTTACCTCAAAAATTGGTATGTCACAATCACATATAATTTTGGGTAGACTCGTAACCCAAAAGGTTTCTGTCATATGCCGATTCCAAATAAATCTTGCTACCCGCTGTAACACTACTGGGATGAAACACATACAAAGACGAGCACCGCAAGATAATCAGTGTCTGATGTAGAATCCCCAAACCACACCAGTCTGTCCGATTTTCACAAACATCACTGGTGTGACATGAACAGCACAGAAAACAAACCATTGTATACAGTGACAACCATTAGACCTCAGGATGTTAAACCACTATACCAATGCCCCAAAAGGAACACTGTGATCTGCAAAAATAAAAAAATTAGACAATTTAGCAATGATCAATTAGTGAAACAAATTGAGAATATAAAACCTGCTCTACTTGCTGGATGGTTTGAACTGCTCTTTTAGTCAGTTCCCTTGGTTTCCGAGGATTGTCAGAATGTTTGAGTAGGTCAAATAGAGGTGCCAGCTGGGTGTTTACCAATTCCAAATAGGACCTAATCCAATTGAAAGACCCTCATAGCTTTTGTACATCAGTAAGAATTCTTGACATCAATATCCAATTGAACTGGCTGAGGAATAACTGCTTTCCGTGTAATTTTTGAACCCTAAATACTTCCAGGGTTCCTCTCGCTGCACCTTCTCAGGAGCAACTACTAGGCCAAAGGATTGTAGACTCTTTCTGGTTTCAGCTTCCAACACACCCAACTGATCCTCAGTGGCCACAGCCAGCAGAAATATTACCTGTATAATGACAACAAAAGACAACCAGAAAATTACAGGAGATAATGTTGGAATCATAAACCACCGACAAATTGTAGGAATATTTTCATTTCCTGGGAGAGGGTTTTCTATGTATAACACCTGTAAGGTTCTGCACAATTAATAGATGGAACTGAAAATGCGATTTTTTTCTCTATAACTGGGGTCTAACTGGATTGTGAAAAAACAACCTGTGAAATTAATAATAACAATGGGTTATTCAGCAGAAAGCATAGAGGGGGTCAGTAAACCAATGCTGACATGGTAACCATGACTGCCCCACCCGTCTGAGATCATACAACAGTCTTCACTTACCAGATTTTTTCTTTATGACAAAAACTGGGGTATTCCAAGGACTGTGAGATGGCTCAATGTGATCAGCTTCAAGTTGCTCCTTAACAAGCTGTTGCAGGGCCAACAGCTGTTCTGAAGGTATGAGCCACTGCTGAAATCACACAGGATCTATATATTCTAAAAGAAAATTCTGAGCAGTACCTCCTAGTCTCACAACCCAAACCCCTGGCGTGTCCACAGGCCAGGAGGCCGGCCAGGATGTCTGTGCAATGATAGTTACGTCAGGTCCCGAATGCAGGAGTTCGTCTGCTTGGACAACTGACAGCAAGCTTCAAGTATCGTAGAGAGTGCAGGTCAGCTGTGGATGTTGTGCAGAGATTGGCACTGACCAAAAGACTTGTGGTGCATCAGTAGAATCAAATCCTCCATCCTGACGCTCACGAGGCTCTGCTTGGGGAACATAACTCAGAAAAGATACAAATTGAGCTATTCATGTCCCTTTAGGAATTGTCACTGAAGGATAAGGTGTGGAGACCATAGCACAAATCTGCCTCGTACAGTTAGCATCAATGACTGCAACATGAACAAAAAATCCCAAAATCTCACAATTCTGTTACTAGAATGGCTGATTAACAAGGCACTTAACCCACGCTGCCTTCGTACAATGCTAAACACCCACCAGTCAGATTATGTGATCAATACATCTGGTATAGAACAAGCAGTAGTCACAAGCATTGAGGACATTTTTCTGAAAACACAGCTGTCACAGGCAGGGCACATCCCAAGGATGAAGGACTAGATGTTTCACGATGAATATTGCCACCAGCTGCCGTATGAAAGAAGCCCCGAAAAGAAGACACAAGGACTCCCTGAAACGACATCGCAGCCCTGGCCACACTGATCAACATAACTGGTGTACTCTGGTCTCCAATCAGGAGGCCTAGAGACACACTATCTGTAACGCTGTTGATGCTTCTGAGAAAGGACGCAGGATGGCCCTGACAGTCTGCAGGGCCCCCCCCCCGGCAACAGGCTGATCAAGCAGGGCAGCAACATCGATAACCCTTGATTTAAACCCTGGAAAACACAGAAAAGTTCAAACGACCCTGCCTCCTGCACAGCCCACACAGCTACAGTCCATGGGCAGCATGACACATGAAAAAGGAACAGCACCGGGGGAAAGGCTCCACCTGAGATTTAACCTCTATAAACCTCTGAAACAAGGCTGAAATAGAACACCAAATTTGTGTAAGAATCTCTTATTTAACTTCAGTCCTAATCATATGGCTAGTCAGACAGGGCTAGTCTTGAAGACAGGGCTTAGCTTTAGCTTTTACCTTTAACACTGCTGCAAGAACAACTTGGTAGCACACAATTCAGGAAAGTTTGTCTCCAAATCTTGGCTAAATCCATAATACAAATATAATCATATTATAACTTTCTATGCTGGAGAAAAATGCAAGTTGTGAGTCCAACTCTGATCCTTGCTTGCTAGCAATATAATACCACATACAAAAAGAATAAGTGGAAAGACCTTGTCGGTGACAGAGATTTCCCCAACTCCGGAGTAGTAGATTCAGGGATCTAGAGAGATATTTTACCTAAGAATTAAGGAAATGCCCAGCCTGCTAGCTTTCCACTCATCCTACTTGCAG
The DNA here is from genome assembly GCF_003945725.1 of Corapipo altera. NCBI lineage: Eukaryota > Metazoa > Chordata > Aves > Passeriformes > Pipridae > Corapipo > Corapipo altera. The sequence goes on along the minus strand of NW_020885018.1, from coordinate 519,484 downwards.
ATTTGTAGTTTTTGTAAGGTAATTTCTACTCTCTCCCTAAATCTGAGAAACTGCTGGAGGTGGTTTGAGTCCCACCCAGGTGCTAAGCAACAAATGAAACCAGAGAGATGCTGTATAAGCAATTGGCTTTTGAAAAGACAAACACAAGCTGTGAAAGAGCTTTGCAGACCCTTCCTAAATGGGAGAGCTACAGAATTGCTGAGTTAGTTCAACCCTACCAAAGAGTTAGCTCTGTGAAACACCAATCTAACCCTTTTGCTATAACCCTAGAAGCCCAATTAGAAGTAAAGGATGAAGCCAGACACAGTGCTGGTTGTGTTACATGTGGTAACAGTAACCGTTCTCAGAGATTGTCCTTGGAGACCCTTAGCAGCAACATCCCACAACTACCTAAGCAGTACGGAATGGACTGAGTTATACCAAGGGTGCCATAAGCAAGGCAAAAGCTATGCCATAAGCATCATACTGCTTGTTGCCATGTTCCTTGTTATCATCCTCTCTGCCATCCGCTTTCCCGAGCAAGAGAAGAAGCAGTTTGAAGCAAGCCGCAATGTGCCATCAACCAGCCCCAAAAATACCCCTATATTCTGCACCCCCAAGAAAGGTGACAGGTGGAGAACGCTGCAACATGTAAAACCAGTAAGTGCAGTCATAAAGCTTACAGGAGCATTGCAGAACGGACTGCCTTCACCCACTATGCTCCCAGTAAATTGGCCACTAGTGGTAACTGATTCAAAGAACTGTTTCTTTACCACCCTCCTACACCCTGAGGATGCACAGAGGCTTTTCTTTCCCATCATGGCCTTGAACAATGCACAGACCATGCAAAATTACTGCTGGGCTGTCCTTCCTCAGGGGATGCAAAATAGCCCTACGAGGTATCAAACAGCCATGATACACCATCATGTAGATGACACATTAAAAACCACGACCACAAGAAATGAACTGCCATTTGTTATTACTGCTGTAACCAAAACTGTCCAAGATGCAGGACTTCAGATTGTTTCAGAGAGGATCCAACCATCCTCTGCTACCACAAATTGCTTAAGGCCTGTTTTAACCATAACCACAGGGGACCTACACCGTCTGTTTGTGCTGCTAAAGGGGGACTCCAGACTAAGGTCTAACAAGTCTCTGGCAGCAGAGGCAAAGCAGGTGTTAGACAATTGTGCCAAGGCGATAGAAAATAGGCAGGGCAGGAGGAGAAATCCTGAACTGCAAATCTACCTAGCCTTAGTTGCCAGCAGGTACCAGCCATTTGCAGTCTTGTTTCAGTGGGATCAAACTGAGAAAGACCTGCTGCTAATTCTGGAGTGGCTCTTTCTGCCCTACACACCACCTAAAAATGTGTGGTCCATTAACAAAATGTTTGCTAAGTTTGTCATTAAAGGCAGAGGACGACTGCAGGAACTGGACGGAAGGGATCCTGCCATCGTCTACATTCCAGCTTTGAAGGACAATTTGAATTGGATACTAGCTGAGGATGCAGGATTCCAAGCTACCTTGGCAAGCTTTAGTGGTAATATTTCAATCCATCTCCCTAAACACAGATTGTGGGCAGAGATCAGTAATTTGCCTTCAAAGGCCACTACCAAGTGCAGAAATAAACCAGTAAAAGGCCTCAGAGCCTTCACACATGCATCTAGAAAAAACATGAAAAGCTGCAATGACTTGAGTAAATCCTGCCACAGAACAGTGGGAATGAGAACTACAGACCATGAACCAAAACTTCTGTACAGGTTCTGGAACTGACTGTCATTCATATTGCCTTGGGAAAATTTTCTGAACAACCCTTTAATGTTGTAACTATGCCTGTTATACTATAAGGTTAATCCCCCGTCTTGAAAGTTAGTTTCTTTGAGATATTGTTAACCCTCACCTGTTGTTTGAAATGCGTTCTGTTTGGTTTCTTGTGATTCATAGAAGGTTTGATTTCTATATAATACACACAAAATCACATGCTAACATGCCAGGGCCAATGACTGACAGAAACTGAGATACACATCCACAAAACATAACTGCCACAGCATCCACTGAACAAAACACCAAAAATGTAAAAAACACTAGATTAGTTGCTTAGCAACCCTTGGTACCTCAAAGCAGATTAATAATAAATCAGCATCACTTCCTATCAAATAGGAAAATTCTCACGTCACAAGCAGTCCACACTAACCCATAAGACACGCAATTATTGAAAAGCACATCACACAATGAAACACATGTTCAATAAACAACAAAGAGGGGGAGAATCTGTATAGCCCGCAAGAACATCTGTAAAAAGCTATGTATATTATCAATTTTTTAAATTGCGACAGCACTGAAAAGACTAAGTATGAAAGGCAACATAGGCCCCAGGTTTGTGCCTCTCCCAAACCACTGGTCATGGTAAGAAACTTGAATTCAGGACACTGGACGAGATCCCTAGATTTTGTGACTGGGGGGGAAGCTATACCTGTGTGGTTACAGGAAAAGAACCTAAGTGGATTCCTTCCAGGTGTGTAAAACCCTATTCAGGTACACAACCACAACAGCAAGAACCAGAGTAATGCAGAAGTTATAAAAAAGTTATGTTTATGTTTTAGGCTTACATTAAGGGACAACCAATGTGGTGAAAAACAGTCTGCAAAGTATCTGTGTGTGTGTGAGATGAATGGAAGGCGGTCGTCGATGAATGAAAATGAATGAAAAGAGTGAATGAATAAAAAAAGTTGTTTGACTGGTCAAATATTAAAACACAAAACACCTCACAAAATAACATCACCTCTGCCACAAGGTGGCTTTAAGAGAATTTAGTTTTGCTAAGTTTATCCTGTTTCTTAAATAAAGTTGAATCCCCCAGTTATAAAAAACCCTCAGATTAATAAAAGTTATAAGTTTATACATGGTTGGGTTAAGGCCCCTAAGTTAATAAAGTTATTTCTCCAAGTTGCACTACCCTATAGGAATATAAGAAAGTTTTAAAAGGTTTATAATAGAATTATAAGAGGTCAAGCAAGCCATGTGCTGGGTCATTGCGAGCTTTAGTAGTTTACAATGTACTGTTCTAATTGTTTGCACTGTTTTTGTGACTTCTTTAGATAATTAAAAGGGGGGAGATATAGGAGGCGTGTCCAAGGCACAGGGTACGTGCTGGGGCAGAGGAGCCCAGGGGAGCATGCACCGACATAGGTAACCTCATTGGTCAAAGAAGTCACATGGGTTTAAGGGATAAAACCAGCACCGATTTTGAAATAAACTCTCTTTGTCTCACCATCTCACAAGGAGCGTACCTTCATTCTTTACCATGTAAAGTACCTGCCACGCTACAATGGACTAACAGTCAAACCTCTATACCAGATTCTACAAGATGGAGATCAACAATTAGCATGGACTGGAGAAGCTAAGCAAGCCTTCCATCATCTTAGGAAGGAACTGATGCAGGCACCTGCACTGGGCCTCCCAGATGTAACTAAGCCTTTTTTGCTCTTTTTGCATGAAAGGCAGGGAATTGCACTGGGGGTCCTGGCCCAGCAGGTCGGACAATATCACCAAGTAGTGGCATACTTCTCTAAACAGTTAGATGAAGTGAGCAAAAGATGGTCAGGATGTCTGAGGACCGTAGTTGCAGTAGTACTGAACATACAAGAAGCCCTAAAGTTCACAATGGGACAGAAAATGACTGTTCTAGTGTCACACGTGGTTTCAGCAGCGCTCGAACAGAAAGGCAGTCATTGGCTCTCGCCCTCCAGGTTTCTCAAATACCAAACCACTCTAGTAGAACAAGATGATGTTGAAATCATCACCACTAACATCGTAAATCCAGTAACATTCTTATCAAGTTCAACAACCACAGGGGAACCGGTGAATCATGATTGCATTGAAACAATTGAAGTAACATATTCCAGCCGACCGGACTTGAAAGATACACCACTGCCTGAGGCAGAAATGTGGTTCACCGACAGAAGCAGCTATATGAAAGATGGAATCCACAAAGCTGGTTATGCGATAACAACCACAGATCACGTCATTGAAGCACAAGCACTCTCTGCTGGCACCTCTGCACAAAAAGTAGAAATAATAGCCCTTATTAGAGCATTGCAACTAGGAGAAGGAAAAGACATTAATATTTGGACAGACTCAAAGTATGCCTTCGGGGTAGTTCATGCTCATGGAGCAGTGCGGAAAGAAAGAGGGTTACTCACATCACAAGGAAAACAGATAAAACACGCAAAAGAAATCTTAAAATTACTTGAAGTTGTCCGAAAAAACTTGCTATTATGCATTGTAGAGGACATCAAAAAGGGAATACAGACCAAGAAAAAGGCAATCGATTGGCAGATCAAGAGGCGAAAAAGGCAGCAGAAAACGGCCAGGTAGAACTTGCCTCCCTAGTTCCTGATGGTAAAATCATAGAGGTAAACCCTAATGTATCATATTCAAAGGAGGACTTAAAATTAATAAAAGATCAGCGAACTCAACGCAAAGGTAACATGTACTACTTAGAAATAGGACAAATAGTGGTACCTGAAAGGGTACTATGGAAAGTTGTACAGGCAGAAGATAACAAAACTCATTGGGGGGCAGATGCACTACACAAATACCTAAGGAAACAAATTATAGGATGAAATTTATACACTACAATAATCATTTGATAAAACAACAATTGGCAAAAATGTGTCAAGAAGTAAACCTACATTGGTACCAAGCTTTACCTCTGGCCTTATTGTGAATAAGGGTCAAACCTAAGACTAAAGAAGGGCTGAGCCCTTTTGAAATGTTATATGGAAGACCCTATGAGAATTATTATCAAGGAGAAGATCTCATACAAGTTGGGGAAGGATATGTACGGGAATACCTGATTTCATTAAGTAAACAATTGTCAAAAATTAACAAACAAGTAATGAGTACTCGCTCAAGAGGAATAGACCAGCCCTTACATAACATTTCCCCTGGAGAGTGGGTGTATGTTAAAACTTTTTCAGACCAACCACTAGAAGAGAAGTGGAAAGGACCATACCAGGTGCTTCTAACAACCTACACAGCAATCAAAATTAAAGAACAGCCCACCTGGATTCATTATTCACGAGTGAAGAAGGCACCTCGAGAAACGTGGATGTCAGAACCTGTAGGACCAACCACCCTCAAGTTTACTTGACACTAACCATTGGAACTCTGATAAGTATAATAACTGGCTCAAACCATTACCTTAGACTGGTCATGGTCTAGGGCTTATATTGGATATTCTGGTATGTCTGGAAAAAACATTTCTAATTTAAACCTGGCCACTGTGGTCATGCACGAAAATAGACCATATTTTGATTGGGAAAAAAGAAATGGGTTTAGTACCTTAACTGGAATAAGTGGGAAAACACAGATAGGATGTAGAGGAATTAACATACCTGACAATGAGAAACAAATATCCCAGACACAAATCACTGTAAGAGAATCCATAAAAGGAAACCTGATTGGTAAGTCCGTCTGTATGTCTGATCAATGCTGGCACAACTTTACCATAGATGCACCAGTTTCTGTAATATGTCTTTGGGCTACTCTGAAAGGAGACAAAGCACTATCAAAGAAATTTATAATAGACACCACAACAACAGCAACAACACAGACTCCTGCTCCTTCATCACATACACCCTCAGAATGTACAAAAAGAAATCATAATCTTTCCCTTGTAGGACCTTATGTAATTAGACAATCTAATGAACGGAAGTTACTCTTGGACCCTACATATTCTCTGAAAAAAGTCCAAGTAAAAATACAAACAAATATATCCTCTATAAAAGAGGATTGCCAACCCTTCGTTCTCCAAAGTCTTAAAGGGTGGAGTGCTTGGTTAAAAACTAGATGGTTTGGATCAGGGCTAGGAGTATTAAATTCAATAGATCAGGAAATGTTAATTAATAAACTCAGCACTGTAACCTCTGATTTGGGAAAACTGGAGGTACCACTAAGATCATCATTAATGACTATAGCTGAAACACAATCTCTTACTACAGATTTGATGATCTTGTTAACTGAACACACATCTAAAGATTTTCAGGTTGTGACTAACGTCTTTGGAAAATTACAAAAAAATGTTTCAGTAGCAATACAGCGTATCCAAACTCAACAATCGATACAATCTGTATCTGCAGGAATTATAAGAGAAAGAACATCAGGAATTTTACCTCAAGATCATATTCAGACAAGACACCACAAGCAAATTTGAAAAAGAACATCAAACATAGTGGCAGTTAGTAAACTTCACATATAACACAGAGCAGGAGCAGATAGAGGCATATGTTCTTACCATCTGTGAGGCAAAAGAACAGACCATATTTCCTGTCTTAGCATTAAGAGCAATACACCGGGACATTGTAATTAGACCTATAGGGCATAATGTCTGGGCAAGCTATGACAAGGACATGGGGAAGTGGTAAACTGTCAACACGAAGGCCTGTATACCTAGAGAACAACTAGGATATGTGTGTGAAAATGCTATAATAGAGAAGGAGGATCTATGTTTAGATATAGAAGACAGTGTGTGTACATTTGAAATGTTCCCAAATACACAGGCACAGTCCCAAGTGTATTATGTGGGTAAGGGATGTGCCTGCATCAGGACACCTTGCACAAGTATAACAACTGATAATTGCAAAGAATTAACTAATGGTACTAATTTCTGTGTTTGCAATTTTACTAAAATAATAGAATGTGACTTTAGGTGCACTGCTCCTGTGACCACCATGCAATTGATCTCGGATAAATATATGTTATATCATGAGGTGCCTAAACTACAAATAGGCATGGACATTAATATCCTCCAGAAAATGCTCTATCATCCTGATATTGAACAAATGATGGAAAAGGTAAATGTTACTTCATGTCGCATGCTGTGGCAAGTGAAACATGACACAGTGGAGATAAAAAACATCATTACAGAAGTGGCAAAGACTGGAGAACATCATTGGTGGAGTATATTTTTGGGATTAACCAATAGACATTCACCCACGGCAGCTCAGCTATTTAACTTCCTGATTCATCCGATCTTGTTTTTGATGCTGGCAGCTCTCCTCCTTACAATCATCAATTTATGGATGTGGTGGAAAATAAAGACTATAGCACAACAAGTACATGTGCTCTGGACTGTACAAAAAGTGATGCAAAAGAATTTGCATTAGTTAAAAGAAAAGGGGGGAATTAAAATGAAATAAAATTTAGCTATGTTAATTTAGTTATGTACGTGTGACTTTGCAAAATGTAAAACTGCTTAAAAGTTTCTGCCCAAACTGTGGGCAATTAAGATAAAAATAGTTTAGGGAACAGGAAAGGCTTTTTAGCACGTAGAGAGGGGTGGGGAACCTAAACCTGTTTGAAATGATAAAACTTTATGTAACTACTCTATAATGGTGTGGTGGGGGGAAACAGTTTTCCCCCTGCAGTTATAAAATAGTAAAACCCCAGGGGGTGGTGACCCTTGAAGTTTTGAGGTTTTAACCAATGAGCGCTTCTGCAAAATATAAACATATCACAACCAGAACGGAAGAGAAGGAAGTTGTAGTGGTAGTTGGAGAAAGTAGTCATGTTGTGAAAGCCACGAGGAGGGGGGAGGGGGGCCCCGGGGGGTGTCCCCCCCCCCCCCCCCCCCCCCCAGCCCCAGTTGGGGGCTACAGGGACTTGGAACAGTGTTAAGTTGGACTATGTATCTGTAGCTATGAGCTGGGGGATGTTTCTTCACTGTGAGCAGCAGCAGCAGCAGCAGTGGCAGAACTACACTGACCAAAGAAGCGGTGGCAGAGAGCCAGAAAAGATAAGAAGCGGCAGAGACATTACAGCCAAGCAGGAGAGACACAGAGTTGTCCGAGAAAAGAGAGCTAGCAGCAGCAGAGAGAGAGAACTGAGTTCTACAGAGAAAGTTTGGGGTAAGAACTGAAACTAAAACCCCAAACTCCTTGGAGACCCCTCCTAGAAAAGGAGGAGGAGATGGACTCTTACCTAAAAGAACCTTAAAGTGTTACAGCACTGAAGAGGAGCTGAAAAGCTCAAAGACGTCCTGGAGCCAGATGGGATGGCCAGATGGAATGCAGAGGGGGGTGACCTTGGCCCCCCCTCGCCACTGGTGCCAAGTTATGCTAGCAGCCTGAGACAGAGCACAGGAGCTCTGGTAGAACTCTTGAGGCAAAGGTTTTCAACTGAAAGCTGCCCGAGATGTTCTGACTCAGGGGTGAATCCCTTGAGGAAGGGACCTTCATGGGGGTCTTACGCCCCATGATATAACCGTGGTGAAGCGAGTTTTGTCCCTGCTACGCAGTCCATGGAAGATAAGACCCTCGCTTTAAGACGAGTGGTCGAGGGGCTTGGATACCCCTCGGGTGTACTGGCAGAGATCCAGATCCAGATGCTGCATGAGAAGAAGATAAACTGCTGCCCTAGAGAGACTGCTGTTCTGAAAGTAGAAAAGATCATGTCCTTCTTCCCTCCTGGACTCTTATTTGTAGGGGAGAAGAGATTTGATCCATTGTAAATACTTATGTCATGGTAGAGATAGCTAAGATTGTATATAATGTATTGTAGTATTTATTTGTACAGTCATTGTAATATATTCCCTTTCCCCCATTTTGAGTCTCGTGTGGTTGTCTGGAAAACCCATCTCACATTGGGTTGAGATGTGGGAAGAGGTTTAGACTAGGGAATTAGATTTTGGGGATCTCAAACCACGACAAATGGTAAGAATAGGAGGTAAAACTAAGTATCTATTTAGATAAAGTAGACTGCAAAAAGAGTGTGTGTATAGATAATTTTAAACTTGCTACTTTCAAACTGTGTAAAAAGCTATGGTATTCCTTTGCTCAGTGGAGTGCACTGGGGAAAACATCTGCCCCTTTCACATTCCCCGGCCGTAATAAAAGTGCTTTTCATATTGTTCAAAGGTTTCTTTGAATCACTTGGCTCTGCCATTCAGAAATTAGCGAGGGCGGTATGATTCGGAGGGGTGCCACAACTAGCTGAAGGGGAGGAAGCTTGTGTTTTCACCTCATGACTCCTGAGTTTTGGTCTGTTTCAGGCAAGGTGGACATACCTGAAATAACTCCAAATATCAGAAAAATCTGTAGCATGGGGTGGGGAAGAACCCAGATGTGTCCCCAGCAAGGGACAGGCTGTACTATGGTGTCTTGTCAGCTGTGTGTCCCTTGCGTGCAGCTGCAGTCCAGCCATGTGCAGGGCAGCAAGCAGGAGTGTGGAGAAGGGAACTTGGTAGGTCCTAGGGCAGAACAAGAATTCCACCCTTCCTGCTGTCCAGAACCTTCTGATTCTCTGCAATGTCAGGAAATGAAGGAGCAGGTCTCTTTGCAAATAGGATGGCTGAAAAGCCAGCAGGCTGAGGATTTCCTTGGCTCTTGGATAAAATGTCCCTCTATCTCCCTGTTGTGGACTGAGAAGTGACTGTGACAGTGGAGTGGCCCTGTCAGGTTCTGTGTGTACCGAACAGATGAAACAACTGTGACGTCCCTTGTATTTTTGCTGCTACATTTGCTCAGTGCTTCTCTAGACCCTCAGTCTGCAGGGGTGAGGGAACTGTCTTAAAACACCCCCATAGTTGGTGCTGTGAATACAAGTGGTTGAAGCCGGAGGCCTTGCTCTGAGTTGGCATTACACTGATGCACAATATGCCCTTGTTTTCTTCCTTACCTGTTCACATCCTTGGAATTGTGTTTAAAAAGTTTGCTCAGCTGATTTTTACATGATCTTACAACTGGTTATTTGTTCTCCTTTATACTGTTTATGTTGTGAATTTTGTTCTCTTTAAAATATTTCTCTCTGGAAGTACATTACTGTTGCCTCTTGCTGGAGTTTCATGGACAAAGGGACTAAAAATGCAGGCAGATAATGTGGATCACATCTGAGGAACAAGCTGTAGGCTGGAATCTGGCCTTCTCCATCCTTCTGAGCTGCACATGTAGCTTGAAGCTGAGTATAGAAAGGAATAATCAGACTATTTTTTCACTGTTGTAGGCTCAAACATACTAAATATATTAGAAAGTAGGTAAATTAACTTTTAGGTAATTAATTTTTCCTTCCCTCTTGGAATAGTGGGCAACATTTCTACAGTGCTCTGAAGGGAAGGACCTTTGTGGTTATATTTTTAGTTTCTTACTGGTATAATATTGGTTATAACAAGTCATCGAGTCAAGGTAACTTTGCCTCTTCTGTAGAAACCCAGTTTTTTAACTCTGTCTCAAGAATTCGGTGTACCTTTTAAAAGAAAAACTACTGTGAGATTTGCTGGGTCTTCTACTGTTGCATTCTAGAACCCTGCTCTCCCATGGCTGCTGCCATGATCCAACTGCATCCAGGTAATGTCTCTTAGTATACTGTCTGTAAGGATTTTTTTTTTTTTTTCACAGAGAGCTGTTGGATTTGCTCCAGACAACTGTGAGGAGAGTTCTTGTGATGGAGCAAACTGCTTCTCTCTGCTTCTCCACCTGTCTCCAGTGGCAGGAAGTGAGTAGACAGGTCTGCTTTTGAGGATGTGGTTATTTTCTCTGCTTTATTTTGTCTCCAGAGATATTCTTCCCATTAATCGAAACTGACTCCGTCTCCTAATTCTCTTAAGAGGTTTTCTGCTTTTTGTGGGAGGGTAAGGTTTGGATTCTAACTATAAAAAAACAAACAAAATAATTGACAAAAAGGTTTCATGGTAAACAAATGGTGTCTCCCAAACTCTTTATACTTAAAATAGATCCCTTTATTCTTATTTTTTCTTATTGATATTCTCAAGATATTTAATACGCTGTCTACAGTTATTTATATTGGCTTCTCTTTTTTATTTTTTACAAAGTTAGTATGACTATCTTCTTTTTGAAATCAAGCAGTACTCTCAGGGATATTTTTCCCCCACTTCTGGGCTTATGCAGGGATGTTGAGTCAGTGTATGCCACTGTTATTGTCCCAGGGCGACCAAATAACATTTAGAACCAAACCTGTGTACTTGGGACTGAGCCAAGAGCTGATACTGTTGATGAACCACAAAGTACGAAACTTTTTTGAAAGCCCATCTTGCAGACCAGTAGCTTTTCTCTTCAATAATAAGCAGTGAGCAAAGTAATTAATTTACCCCCCATAAAATGTTTTGGTAGGATTATGTGTACGCCAGCCCTGCTTCATCACCAGTTTGACATAATTTCTGCTACTCTGCCTCAAGGACAAATATGGCTTTGGCACTGACCTTGTTCAGGCAAAAATACCCATATGTAGTGAGTTTCTCAGCAATGTTTACAGATCACAGTGTCTGTTCTGTCTGAGTAGACGTTTTCACAGGTGTACTGCAGTACCAAAGACTTGACTTTGGGTTTTTAATAAGAAACAATAATGCTAACTCCAAATATTTAGAATGTTTCTGAGAGTGAGGTGCTATAAAGACTTTCTTTTTCTATTTTTCCCTTTCCTGAAAGTGAAATCTCTGCACTGAAACTTCTCTTAATAAGCTGTCCAATTTTTTTATCACATGGGGGGAAAAGTTACCAGTTTTGGATCCCAGGGTGCTGCCAGCTTTATTTCCACATCTGGTAACAGTGTCTATATAGGTATCCAGTGTCTCCTATAACTTTTCTTTCTCTCTCAATTGTTTAATGAGATGCTCTCCTCCCATCTTACTCTATCCTGTTCCCCAGCAGCCCGTTGAATTTAAAGAGAGCAGTATCTTACGGCAAAGGTGCTCCTGCACTTTATCTGCTACCCCCCTCAAAACACTGCACTGTCAGTAAGACCCAGTTCTAAGATACCAAAATATGCAGTGAACAGGCAGGATGACACGTATCAGCTGAAAGCTCTGTTTGGCTCGGACTTTCAGGTTTGCTTTTTTTTTGTTTGTTTGTTTCCTGTTAAGAAAATATTTTTTCCTCCACTGTAATAATTAAGGGAAGTACTGAGATATGATATAAGAAAGAAGGTCATGGACTATTGCAATAAATGTGAATCTGAGAGTGCCTAAAAGATGTTACTAAATTACATTTCTAGTGACTGTATTGGTGGTGATAATACAGAATCGCAACTTTAATGTTTAGAAATTAGCATGTAGTACTTCTTGTTTCCTATGCCATGCTTTCCTTTTTAACAGTGCCCTGGGGGAAGAGTATCAACAGTTTAACTTTTAAGTGGACTCCGGTTTTTAAGAACATACTATACTCAATGTGTTTTTGGTATCAGTAAGCACTTATTTTATTTGCCATTTGTCTTAAATTTTATACACCTTTAAAGTGCCAGTTGTATTTTGAAGACATTCTTACAGTTGTTTCAAGTGAAATTTTGAATGCTACAAATTTGGAAAGAGATTATTTTCCTGTGAATAAACTGCCAAAAAAAAAAGGGGGGGGAGTGAGGAAAGACAGGTTCAGGAGATGGCCTTACTAACTGTTTTTTGAAGTTATTTACCTAAATAGCCAAAATTGTTTTGAGATGCATGCATAAACATGGTGGAGAAGTAGAGATTTTGTAATTTGACAATTTTTGAAATTTTTCGCAGTGACTACTGAGAGGTTCTCTTTGAAGTCCAAAAGCCCATTAGTATGGGGAAGTGTGTGTTTTGCTTTAGAAATAGGAGTATATATTTATCTTTGAACTATAGGAATGTTTATATGTGTTTGAATTTTAAATTGAACATGAAGTAGAAATATGTTTGTGTTTTACAGGTTATATTTTCATAAAAACAGAAATGCATAATTAGATCTTACTCATCTAAGAGCAAGACACAAGAATGATAATTTCTTAGTTCATAAAACACAGTGACATGAAACTCAGAAGTATGTTTGTGTGAAAATGTGTTTGGATGGTGGTGGCCACCATGAGAATGTGAATAGATGAAAATGTATGTATGTGTGTGGATAGATGATGACTGATATGTTTTGATTTTGCTCACAGATACACAAACACCCTTAAATAAAAAACAGAAGACACATAACCCTAAATTGGAGTTCCATTTGCAGAAGTATTTTTAGATTGAATAAAAGCTCTCATGAACAAACCCTATATTAGAAACACCTTTAAGCAAAAGTTAAGGAGCACAAACCGTGAGGTCATCAAGTTGTTGATTCAAGGCCATTTACTTATGGGTCGGTTCCGGTAAAGTGTTGAAAGGATAACTTAAATAAGGTTAATTTCTGATAAGGCATAATGGGAATAGGTTGAGTAGTCTGTTTAGACTGGTTAAACATGTTTTGTATTGATCCATGGTTATTTGGTTTGACATTGCTTGAAATTTTTTCTTTTTACATTTGTTCCTTGTTTACTTTTCTATATCTAACAAATGTTTGATAGTCTTTTTTGATTAGTTGAATATTTTTAATGTTAGTGCTAGATTTGGGAAGATAGTTATTGTGACATTATTTGGAGTTTTGTGCATTTTATTATGTGTCCCCTGTTTGATGTCTTGTGTTCAATGGGTGATTGGTCAGAGTTTCTCCCAAGCCTTTGTTTTTCAATTTAAAAACAGAAAGGGGGAATTGTAGCAGGCAGCTTTGACCTTGAACTACAGCTGTAGCCTGGCAAAAGAACAAGTAAAACATCATTAAGGAAGAGAGTGTGAGAAAAAGAAGAAAAACAGGTGCAGATAGAAAGATGTGTTTGGACATGAGAAGAGCTGCTGACGATCTATCAAGTCGCGTACACAGAAGCAAGAAACCAATTAGAGATGAAATATGGGCATGTGGACAGGGAAAAAAGGGATAAAAAGAATGAGTTTGTTTATAATAAAATCTTTGCCTGCCAACTTGCAGTCTGAGCTCATTATTGTCCGTCGTCAAGAAGCAGCAGCAATAGTGACCCTCTAGGAATAGAGGGTAGCTTGAGCAGTTCAGCTACAGCTCATCCAAATCCATGGTTGTGACAGGAGGCAAGCCAGGAGCCACAGGTTATACTGCTACCAATGCCTTCTAGCTTTATCCTACCACACATCTAACCCATCATCTCCTGCCTGTCTCCAGGGCCATGGATACTGGTTTTTTTTTTGCATCTCACAGTTTTGATATAAGGTTCAGTAAGATGACAGGATAGTAGTCACATGCCTTTTAGACTCTCCTCTGTAATGCCTGCTACAATGCTACAGGGAGTAGAAATGACAAAGTTGAATATATGGTCTCCCGTAGCTTGCAAACAAAGCTGCAGTTTGTCCATGATCATGGAAACTAGCACCTCACGGTGAGGTCAAGTGTGAAGATAGGGATGCAGGAGCTGCTTTTAGACAATTGATTTTAACCTCCAACATTAAGCTTAGATGTTTTAAGGACATTCCTCCTCTCCAAAAAAAATAACCTTCCCAATTCTAGGAAGGCAACAGGAGGCAGGGAAATAGGACAGGTGGACAGAGGTCTCACTCTCCTATGCAATGAAAATATGGTGAAAGATCTAGGGCTACAGCTATAGTTTTGGTACATAAGGTCTTCCTAGAACTCTTAGTCCTATACTTAACTGTCCACCGATAGGTATCTGTGCTGTACAATATTTCTAAGAGGTATTTCCTTCTTAGAAAAATAACATGATTAAAAGGAAACTCTTGCCTCAGAACAAATGAGGTACCAGAAGAAGAGAACAGGAAGGACATGCTTTGAAGAATGTAACAGTCCCAACTTTGCCATTAGATACATTTCCTATGGAAGCAAGGAGTGTTATTGCAGCTGTACAAAGAACAGGACTGATGTTTAAGCTATGAAACATAAGAATAAGATGAGAACCTGCCCTTGGGATATCAATCCACTCACTGGTGAAGGAAAAACAGCAGTTCACTTTGTTTCCTTTGAATCAGTTGTGTCGACACAGAGGCTGGACTGTTACAGGGAAAACCCCAACTGCCATGGATTTACTTGAGTGGGATGATTACCAAATAAAGGAAACCATCACCCAAGTCAACACACTCTACAAATACATTTTATTTAGAGATACCCATAGTAAGATGCATGAATACTTTTTGTTCACCAATTTTCAGATCACACAGCTACAAGCAGTAGAAAAAACAAACTGCAGTTAATTACAATTATCTATGTAACAGGGCAGTACTAAAAGATCCATTTGTCAGACTACAGTATGTTTAATGATAGATGAAAATGTACAGGTCTAGGTATTTAAAAAGTGCATGGGGCATTGCCACATACACGAACATGTTTTTTCAAAGAGCAACATCTTTCTGGCATGTGAACACAGTAACCCAGTTAATACAAAATGGAAAATTAGGTTCTTAATAGATACATAGAATCATAGAAGATTAAGGGGTTGCAATGGACCTTAAAGATCATCTAGTCCCAAACCCCTGCCATGGGCAGGGACACCTCCCACTGGACCAGGTTGCTCAAGGCCTTATCCAACCTGGCCTTGAACACTGCCAGGGTTGGGGCATCCACCACCTCCCTGGGCAACCTGTTCCAGTGTCTCGCCACCCTCACAGTAAAGAATTTCTTCCTAATTGTGCTGGTTTAAAAGTAAACCATCAGGAGAAATGAACCCAACTCAAGAGAGATTATAAGTCAGAGTTACAATTTACTAAAAATAAATTACAATAGATGCAACATTAGAGAGAAAAACTGGTTTTAACCCACAAAAGCAGGTGTATAACCAAGGCCCCTGGGACAAGAACAGAACAGCGTTTGTTGATCCCTGTGCTGAGCACCACGTGGTCCCCCTGGGTGCAAAGTAAAAGGAAAGGAAAACCCATTGGTCCAGATGATGGCGGCAGTTCTGTTGAGGTAATGATCACAGTCATGTCGCGAGTGGCAGTGGCAGTCCTGTTGGAGTTCTGGTCCTCCTCTCAATCTGACGAGTGGTACCAGAAGTCCCAAAACCCCAACATTATATATGATCAGGTTCAGGTGGGAATATCCAGTACCTTCCCCAGGGCAGGGAGTTTCACAATGGATGATTTAACTCTGTGAGTCATGGAATATTTTTGGAATCTTTGATGGTCTAGGTGTTGCAGCTGTCTATTGTGCCAGTCAGTAAATGAGCCTACCAGGGATGGAGCCCCGCTAAACCTGCTGTTCACACACAGAGAGGGGTTGGTGGGAGATGTGGTGGTCAGAGGCCATCTGGGGCACAGTGACCATGAAATAATAGAGTTTTCAATACTCAGGGATGCAAGGAGGGCCATCAACAAAACCTCTACACTAGACTTCCGGAGGGCAGATTTTGGCCTATTCAGAAGACTAGTTCAGAGTGTACCCTGGGAAACAACCTGTAGTGGATTTGTAACCCTCCCTGGGAGGGAAACGGAACTAGGGTAGGTCACCTGATGTATATTTTACCAATAAGCTATTCCATACCATGTTACATCAGCTCAGATATAAAGAGATGAGAAGGAAACAACTTCCTTCTTCTCTTCTGGGACAGTTACGCGGGATAGATGGTTGTTTTCAGAGGAGGAAAATACCTTTCATGGGTAAGTAGTCTTTATTGTGAGTTTTCCCTGTGTGTATAGTGCTTATAGTTCTCTTTTTCTTCTCTGTGTAAATATAAAACCGCCTTTCTCAGCAGCTTTGGTTTTGCAAGTTTTTTTTTTCTTCCCTTCCCTCCTCCTTCTCCCTCTCAGGGGGGTTGGGCAGGGTCTCGGTGGACACTGGGTGTTCAGCGAAAGTTCCGATAACACAGCCCTTGAAAACAAAGGGGTCCAGGAGGGATGGACATGCTTCAGGAAGGAAGTCTTGAACACAGAGGAGCAGGCTGTCCCACTGTGCCGAAAGACAAGCTGGCGGGGAAGATGACCAGTCTGGCGGAAGAGGGAGATTTTGAAGGAAATTAGGGTAAAAAAGAGAGCCTACCAATTATGGAAAAAAGGGCTGGCTACTCAGGAAGAGTTTAGGAATATAGTTAGGTCATGTAGAACGAAGGCACAACTTCATCTCGCCACTTCTGTGAAGGATAACAAAAAGTCCTTCTACAGACACATCAATAGCAAAAGGAGGGACAAGGAAAACCTCCATTCTTTATTGGACATGGGTGGGAACATAGTTATCAAAGATGAGGAAAATGTTGAAGTATTTAACACCTTTTCTGCCTCAGTTTTCAACAGTAAGACAGGTTGTCCTGAGGACAGCTGGCTTCTGGAGCTTGTAGAAAGAGATAAGAATCTGAATAGCCCCCCTGTAATCCAGGAGGAAACAGTTAGTGATCTGCTGAGCCACTTGGATCCTCACAAGTCTATGGACCAGATGGGATCCACCCAAGGGTGATGAGGGAGTTGGCGGAAAAGCTCACCAAGTTGCTCTCCATCATCTACCAACAATCCTGGCACACTGGGAAGGTTCCAGATGATTGGAAGTTGGTGAATGTCACGTCAATCCACAAAAAGGGTCGGAAGGAGGACCTGGGAAACTACAGGCCCGTCAGCCTGACCTCAGTGCCTGGCAAGGTTATGGAGCAGATCATCCTCAGTGCAATCACACAGCACCTACAGGATGGACAAGGGATCAGACCCAGTCAGCATGGGTTTAGGAGGGGCAGGTCCTGTCTGACCAACCTGATCTCCTTCTATGATCAGGTGACCCACCTGGTGGATGAGGGGAAGGTTGTGGATGTGTCTACCTAGACTTCAGCAAAGCCTTGCACACCGTCTCCCACAGCATACTCCTGAAAAAGCTGGCAGCCCACGGCTTGGACAGGGGCACCCTGTGCTGGGTTAGGAACTGGTTGGAGGGTCAGGCCCAGAGAGTGGTTGGGATCCGGTCACCAGTGGTGTCCCTAGGGATCAGTGTTGGGTCCAGTCCTGTTTAATATCTTTATTGATGATTTGGATGAGGGGATTTACTCCACCATTAGCAAATTTGCAGATGACACTAAGTTGGGGGAGAGTGTCGATCTGCTGGAAGGCAGGAGGGCTCTGCAGAGGGACCGGGACAGACTGGAGAGTTGGACTGATTCCAACGGGATGAGGTTCAACAAGGCCAAGTGCTGGCTCCTGCGCTTTGGCCGCAGCAACCCCCTGCAGCGCTACAGGCTGGGGACAGAGTGGTTAGAGAGCAGCCAGGCAGAGAGGGACCTGGGAGTTTGGATTGACAAGAAGCTGAACATGAGCCAGCAGTGTGCCCAGGTGGTCAAGAAGGCCAATGTCATCATGGTCCGTATCAGGAACAGTGTGGTCAACAGGTCCCAGGGAAGTGATTCTTCCCCTGTACTCAGCGCTGGTGAGGCCACACCTCGAGTGCTGTGTCCAGCTCTGGGCCCCTCAGTTCAGGAAGGACATGTAGGGGCTGGAGCAGGTCCAGAGAAGAGTAACAAGTCTTGTGAAGGGACTCGAGCACAAGTCCTATGAGGAGAGGCTGAGGGAGCTGGGGTTGTTGAGCCTGGAGAAGAGGAGGCTCAGGGGAGACCTCATCACTCTCTACAGCTCCCTGACAGGAGGTTGTAGTCAGGTGGGGGTTGGTCTCTTCTCCCAGGCAAGTAGCGATAGGACAAGAGGACAGAGTCTTAAGCTGTGCCAGGGGAGGTTTAGGTTGGACATTTTGAAGAAGTTCTTCATAGAAAGGGTGATTGGGCATTGGAATGGGCTACCCAGGGAGGTGGTGGAATCACCGTCCCTGGTGGTGTTTAAGAAAAGCCTGGATGTGGCACTTAGTGCCGTGGTCTAGTTGTCAAGGTGGTGTTAGGTCATAGGTTGGACTCAGTGATCTCAGAGGTCTTTTCCAACCTAGTTGATTCTGTGAAAGCCTTTAAATTGGATCAAGTCGGCAAACAGTCACTGATGCACCTTCGATTTTGTCTTCAATTTAGTTATAATGTTGAGTAGCAGCGAAAGATGCCAGTTCTCTAGTTGACTAAAGCATCACTGATCAGATTAACAAACAAACTGGGTCCAGATGCAGGGCACATCCACTTCCTAATCTGCTGACAGCCACTGTATAATATGGATGCAAGAGAATTACAGATTCTGTAGACTGTGCAGGAGTGGAGTCTCCCCTTCCAAGGTAGCCAGCCAGTCAGCGAAGTTTAGCCCCGGACTGATCTTTCTACAGTGGGCTACAGGTTTTCTTTTTATTATGACTCGATATTTCTCATACTAGGCAAGCAGCTTTGAAGTGACTGTTAAAGGCAAACTAGGAAGAAATGGGAGGAGAGGAAAGTGCTAAAGATTAGAAAACAAAGTTAAACCAATCTGTTCTACTCTGAAAAGTGACTGTGATAAAAATAGGACCTTACCGAATTTGAAGAAACTCCAAAGTTAGCAAGAACTAAAAAAGAGAACTCCAGATTAGGTCTGCACTGGGGTACAGAGAGAACAGATACAGTTAGCACAGGAAATACACATACATTAGAGCTCCATGACCATTTATTAATGTCAATACACTGATGACTAATTATGCTGATTCTAAATACAAAGGCAGTCTCACGGATCAACAGAGTGTGGTACTGTACTTCAGTTAATCATGTCCATTGAAGGCCACAGTAAGTGAAGAAGTGTTCCTGTTTCCATGTTCTTACGAACAAATTAACCTTACAGCTGGGAAGGGACATCTTGTATCAATCACAACATCCTCTATCTGCATAAGAGACAGAAACTTAGCCCAAACTCCAGATGTCAGTTTAAGAACAAAGATATCTTTTGCCAATTCAGAAAACAAAGCACAATTTGTAGTGTCTTTGTGTGAAAAATAAAAATTACCCCCCCACACACTTTTCAGAGAGAAGAAACAATTTATGAGGTAACTGAATGCTGCGCCCCATGTGCAGACAGACTGGTTTCACATATCTGCAATTTCCCACTGTTCCATTTGCAAGCTGCGTCAATAACTTTGAACAGTTTTACCTGACAGTTAAAAATGTGCACTGTAATATTTGAAGAGAGCTGTTACTACTTCACTTGACAGTTTCTGTGATAGTTCAGGATCCAGCACTGTTTCTGACACAGCTCATGAAAGAAACAGCAAGATGAGAAAAGCTCTGTTAAATGGGTGAAATTGCAAGAGTTGTTAACAAACATCAGACCCTAGATTCAGAGCAAAAACCAACAAGTATCAGTAAGCCCTGATTTTTTTTTTTTCAAAGGTTTTGGATCTTATTAAATATATTTGGGAAAAAAACATGAAAACCAGTTCGCTATAAGACATCCTGCCCTCAGGCAACAAGTTGCGATCACCGCACATTTTAAAACACCTTGTGTAGTTTGTGCATCATATACATCATAGGCAATGGGGAAGATCCAGTATTTGCGTGCACATTAACATACCAGCAAATGCTGATAGATGTCACAGGTAAGACTGATACCAAGACAAACCAGTGCATTGATTTCTGTCTACATCACATCCTAACACAAATGGAACAAGTCACAAGTAACAGTACAAACCTGTTGCAACTTCAACACGTATATCTTAGAAAAAGACAGTGCAACCCTAAGACGATGAGTTTGTGAGATAACTTTACAAAGATCAAGGTACCAGAAGAGGAAGGCACATTAACCTCTGGTTAGACTGTTTTGGTATTATTTGGATGAGTCGTAGTGATTTATATACCCTGAGACTGTGGGAGGCCTTGAAAAGGAAAGGAGACAGGTGAATGGGCAAATAAAAAGTACAAGTTTAATGAGATTTTAAGGTTCAGCACCTGAATTTTCCCTATTAATAAGGAAATCTAGAAAAGCAGTTCCTAAGAATGTATTGACTCCTACATTTTTGCTCTGATGTCAAAGAATCAACATCTAGGAGTATAGAGACATCACACACTATGTTGCAATGGTTTTTATACACTCGCTCAGTTTCAGTCCAATTACCAGAATTTGTATACAATCAAGTATACTTGGTGTTTTTTTAGGTTCAAAAATGGTCAGGTAACCCAGATTTTCTCAACTCTGCCAACCCTGGCACCCTGTTTTGTTTTAGATCTGTGTGTACTTTCTTAGACCACATCACTCCCAGTAGGATACTAGAGGGAAAGGCTGTTAGAAAATGGCACTCAATTTTTAATTGGGAAGATTCCTTTCTGTCAAGAGCATTCTTCTAATTAGCCAAGTACCACAAATACCACATAAAGAAACCCAGCATCACAAGTAAAAAGATACTTCCTTGAAAATTAACATGGAGAAACAAGAACGACAAGAATATCTACTTGATTCCTCTGAAAATGTTTCTGATTAAGCCCTTTCACAAGTACCTCCTGAGCAATGAATAAGTATCCCCCTCTATATTTTTAAATTCCTCAGGAGTTCCGAGAGCAATACCAAACACTATTGGACTTTCACCATCTCTTGTGCCCTTTGCCCATCCTCAACACGCACCAAAGTGCCCACTTGCAGAAGCAAGGGAGAGCATACACAGGAGATTCCTTCAGACAAGATGTGGCCATATTCTCCTTTCCACTCTCCCTTGTCTGCAACACAAATTCCTGGTGTCTGTGCTTCAGAGACTAAGTTACTGAAGGCACTGCAACACTCAGAAATGAATTTTAAGTTGAGGTCATGCCATGGGCTGTGGTTGTAGGGTGGTCAGCAAAGCACAGGGATTTTCACTTGGCTTTAAGCTAGAGAGCATATGCCAGGCTAGCACAGGAGTCCAGGGCTCAGCATGGGCTGGCCTGAAGATCAGCTCCACCTGCATCACACACAGCTCTGCAACTGTTTCTAGGAATGAGCTGTACCTCATTTCAGCAATTTAGTCATAGCAGCAATTACAATAGAAGCTAAGAATCTCTCAGACACCTTGGAAAAATGGGTTTATGGAAACTAAGGTGATCAGACCATTACAAATAGATCTGAGAGCTCCCATCCGGCTGCTGAAAGACACTGCTGCTTTGCCAAGTTGCAAACAGCCCATCTGTTCTTGGTTTCTTGCAAGCAAAGAAAACAGATGATCTCCATCAAGGCCTGCTTTATTTCACATCTGCACCAAGCAAGGGATATTAATTCACAAGGTCAGTAAGTGCCTCTCATCTGAGGGGAAGAAATTAAGACAACAAACCACCACTTGACATAGCTGGATCATAACTTTAATCTGTTAACTCTGCAGCTGCAAGCTATATACAAACAAGTGCTCAGGTGAAGGAAGAGGATGAAATTCTGGAGAAGAATAACTGAACATAAATATCTTAATCCTTAAGATACAAAAAGTAGCCAAAGACTTAAAATAGAGGCAGCAAATATATCCCCATAATGCAGTTTGGGAGTTCCCCTCATTAAGGAAGTCACAAGAGTCACCTGCAATGTGAATGTAACCTTTGTGGACAGACTAAGTCCAGTAAGATCACTGGGCACTCTTGCCATGATCATAAAAATGGATCTATGTGGAAAATGAACAATTGAGATTAGGAACAAACACCTATTAACTGTTCTTTGGTAATTTATTCACCTTGGACTAACACCAGCACAACAGATGAGGGAACCAAACAAATGGACTCACTTCTTTATTGCAATCCCAGAAAGCACCCAAGGAGAGCACTAGCAATTCTCCCTACCAGACTTGACTGTACAAGGGAGAAAGCTGGAGGAATTACCAGAAATAAGGTGAAGAGGGCGAGCATCACCCTCATGCCTACGCTCAAGCCAACACCGCAAAGTAGCGTCTGCTTCCTTATGAAGGTCTATCACATAACACCCAATTGTTACTGAGGGGTTGCTACCCAGTAGAATCTATGATTCTCATCATGGGTAGGCTTCACGAACGAAGATTTGGGAAGGCTCTATCCACATTTGTTACAGGCACGCTGGTGGCTTATGAGGCCAATACGTGACAGACATATCCGATTGCAAAAGGCACAGCAGAAAGACTCCTTAGATGGTGTATTCTGTAAGACACGGTTCTTTCTGCGTTGCCTTTTCTCCTCAAGAGTGATCCTGTGTGTGTTCTCAAAGGAGACAGCTGCGTTATAGATGGCGTGTCTCCAGGCCTCCTGATTGGAGGCCAGAGTAGACCAGTTATGGTGATCAATATGGCCAAGGCTGAGATGTTGTTTCAGGGAGTCCTTGTATCTTTTCTTCGGGGCTCCTCTCTTGCGGCAGCCAGTGGCAAGTTCACCATAAAGCAGGATCTGAGGGAGGCGGTGGTCCTTCATCCTGGAGACGTGCCCTGCCCATCGCAGCTGTGTTCTCAGTAACATGGCCTCAATACTTGTGACTGCTGCTTGCTCTAGAACAGATGTATTGGTCACAAAATCTGACCAGTGGATGTTTAGGATTGTACGGAGGCAGCGTTGATGGAAGCGTTCTAGGAGACGCAGGTGGTGGCGGTAGATGGCCCATGATTCGGAACCATACAAGAGAGTAGACAGCACTACGGCTCTGTAAACACTGATCTCGGTACTTTTCTTCAAGTGTTTATTATGCCATACTCTTTTTTGGAGTTTTCCAAAAGCACTATATGCCTTTGCTAACCTGTTGTCTATCTCTATGATTCTACTCTTCACCTTATTCCTGGTAATTCCTCCAGCTTTCTCCCTTGTACAGTCAAATCAGCCAGGGAGCATTGTATTACTGAACCCATAATTAAGTCACTAGGTTTGATTACCTGTGATTATGAATACTGAAAATGTGATACCCAAATTAACTGAAAAGAGGTGAGCAGTAAAATTAACTACTTCCTACACTCACTGGCTGCACAGAAGATCCCACATGACTGAAAAATCAGCAGCAGGAAGAAAAGTCTGAAGGTCTGTTATAATTAAAGTTCTTTTCTCTCTTTCAAGTGCCTAATGTGAGATAAACCAGAGTCTTTCCCCCCCCGGAAATAGACTTACTGTGTAATCCTCCCAGCAGTGAAACATGTACTAGGGCAGCTACCCAATTCTCCAGTCTGAGCCAGCCTCAAAGGTCTATCCAGTTTAAAATAAAGCAAATTACAGGTCTCAAGCATGGCTTGACAGAATGCCAGCAAGCCCATTTCTGCTCAACAGAGGTCATCTCTGCAAGTACAATATTGCTACAGTAAACACTGGGATGATTTGAGGTGGAGGAGGCAACCCCAAACAAACCATTCAGATGGGCAGGAAAGAGCAAGGGAGGGAACTCGCTAAGAAACATTGGAAAAGACAGTCTGAAAATGCAAATGCCACTGGGTCTTAGCAGAGCACAGCAAGCCATTCAAGAAGCTACTGAAACTCAGTCACCAAGCTTAATTCCATGCTATTTGAACAACAGGGTGTGCTCAACTTGCCTCCATGAAGAGATGAGAGATTCCCTACTGTACAGTCATTTCTGCGCTACAATGGGAAACCACTGCTTTTCTCACCATGATCCTGGATTTCAATTCTGGTCTCTAAACCAGAAGTAAGAAAACCTGGCTTTTTATCCTGTTTCTCCTATGACTTATATTTGGACAGTTGGCATATCATCACCTTTCTCTGCCTCAATTTCTAACACTGACTGGACCAAAAGTGACATATGACCAACTACAAAATATTTGGAAACTTAATATCTATATTGCTACAAGCATTTAAAGCCACTGAAATGGGCTAGGAATTAAGTTCCCTCTGGCCAAATTTGTGTTTGCAGCACTATCTAGTTTGTTCCCAGTTTTTGGGGGAGCTTTTCATATAGCAACAAGGATGGGTCTCCCCCCATGAGAAGTTATCTTTGCAAGAAAGCACTCTCTGAAAGCAGAATACACAGAAGCATGTGAAACTTGGGAAATTTTACATCATTGTCCAGACTCTTCTGAGAATTGTCCAAAGCTTCCTATGCAGAAAAAAAGGGAGGAAAAGGGCACTCACACTACCAGGCTTTAGGACCACACATTGAGGTACTTGTGGAGATCAGAGTCAGCAGAGAGGGACATTTTCCAGGGGTGCCAAGGTGACCTCTTCAATAACGTAGAGACTTTGCTGACTGCAGAAAGATCAGCCTCCATGTTTAGAGGTTAAAGCTCAGTCCATACAAATACCCTTTTGGTCCCCTCACTCAGACCTGGAATTTTCTTCAAATTAATAGATCAACATCAGGGCTAGGGTTTCCAGATCAGGAGTTTGGCACTGGTGACACTAAGCGCCTAAATACTTGTTTCAGCAGAATTAGAGGACACTCAGACTCAAATGTCTAGTTTCTTTAGAGGAGAGGAAAACCAAAAAGGCACCTCAAATCAAGCCCAACAAAACAACTAACCAGAAACAACTAACCTGTGATAAGAATGATCTTACACAGTAGCTGGAGGAGTAATCCTAGAAATACACATCCTGCCATACTTCACCAAGATTTGTTTTCCTCTGTATACTTCCACTTTTCAAAGCCCCTAAAATAACCAAAGCAGTATGCTGCCATCACAGAACAACACAGGCACCATTACATCTTTAAAAAACAATGAACAACTCTACATAAAATTTGAGAGCTCCTTTGCTACACCATAGTTTATAATTTCACCATGAACTGACCAACCAACCCACAAGGGAAGTAGAATTATGAAACAGCAAGAAGATCTGTTTGTGAGGTACCCATGTCAGTACTCAGTGTGAGTAAATTATACTTCTGAGACAGGTGCACATCTGGGAGACCTCTTATCTTACCAGGATTTTCACCTGGATGGGAGAGAACTGCATTCCTTGCAGGATTTTCATCCAAGTGTCCACTACCTACTGGAAATTAAGCCCAAGTCTCACTGCTTGGCATTACTGATGAAGATAGAGAGTACAGAGACAAGAGGGACCACAAAGACGCATGCAGACTAGCTCTAGGCAATTTGGCAGGAACTGCATATGGGACTAGAACTACTCTACAGCGGTGGCTGTGATCTCCAGCAGACACAGGAGAACAGAGCATGTCCCAGCCTTGTCTTTCTTCTCAGCTTCAGCCAACTGCCCATTTGGCACCAAAACAGTGGGATATAGACACACTCTGCTCCACTGGTGACAAGGGCAGGGGAAAGGCATTCATCTCAGCAGAGGACAGAGGTGTCAATAACAAGCCAAGTTTGGTGCCTGCTAAAAGGCTAGGAGGAGCACCCTTGAGTCCTGCATTTTAGTGAGTATTAGGTAAGACCATCACCCTGGAATGCACATGCTTCATGGCTGGACCTGAAGAGCATTGGACCTATTCTCCCCACCTAGTCCCATGTGAAGTTTGAGGGAGTTTGAATGTAGAAGGTAGCAGGGGATTCGGGAAAAGCCTGAGCCTCTCCTACAGCAATCAAGATGACAACAGATGCTAGCTCAATGTGAGCTAACAACAAGTTATCTTGCTACATGGAAAGCTTCTAGCTTGCATTAGACAAGTCCAAGATGCACTCTTTAACCACAAAAAAAACCCCCACAACGTTTTATTTATTCCATTGGCTTATTAGAGGAGATGGCCAACCAGAACAGCTAAAATGGGAAAAGTTTCCACAACCTGAGACATAAAGAGGTGCTGGGTTTTAGGTAGTTTATGAAGAACCCATGAGCTACCGCAGCAGCATACTAAGGAACCTTGACTCATCTGGAAAATTGATAGATTTAGTTCATTTTGAAGAACAAGAACACTCATGTCCCTAGCCTCCATTTCCTCTCAGCACCTCTGCAGGCCCTCAATGTAATGTCATCCTGCAATAGCCACACTGCAGAACAGCCTATACAAACTCCTGTTGTGCAAGCCGATACCTGGGAGAAGCAGAAAAGGAAGAGTGGATCAATTTTTGCTCTTGGAACTGCTGAAAACTACAATTCAAATTCAAACACATTTTTGAGAACTCCTGCACTTTGGGTTTGATGGGCAATATCCCTGGGGAATCTGTCCCTGGGCTCCAATTAGTACAGCTTAAAATTACCGTATTCCTCTATGTATAAACAGTGTCATTAGACTTGTACTTTTAAAAAATAAGATTAACCCAGGCTAGGGCCAGGCACTACAGATAAATTAGTAGTTTATCTCTTATAAATATTTTTAATATTTTTTAATTACAAGTACTCCTCACTCCAGGTAATGGAACTGACACAAAATACCTGCAGACACACAGTCCCTAGACTTTCACAGAAAGCCCAGGAGCAACCACTCTATAAGAAAGGAATCCTACCTCACAGCAAAGAAGAGGAGGGGACACATGGCCAAGAGAGCCTAAATGTGGGGGAAGAGTCATTTGGAGTAAATACAATAAAAAAAGGATTTAAAAACCCCTTCATATAAAATGTCAAAGAGGTTAAAGCAAAAATAATGGTTCAAAAAGATGTACAAGACTGTTAGAGACCAACAGAAAACTCTGCCAAAAAGTAACTTGCATTTAAACCAGAAATCAATGGCATCACACAATTTGGTTGTTAAAACAGGAAAGAAAAGTGGAAATCTGTGTAAAGATCAGCATTTATGAAGAGTTATCATTAGCTCCAGAGACCAGCGTAATTCCCATGAAGTCCTGATGGAAGGGGGCCTCCTGCCACAAAGAGTTTTGTTCCAGATGAGTCGTAACAGTGGGTGTAAACAGCATTTGGGAAGAAATGTATGTCAGAAAAATAATTCCTCCAGGTTTCATCATGATTCTGCAAAAGGAAAGTTTAGATTAGTACTGTTGTCAAACAAACACAAAACCTTGTTTCACAAAAGCAGAAGGTAGCTTCCAGAGCCTTAAAAGGGATCTTCTCTGTTAATACTCCTAAAGTTTCAGGTAGATCAATGAGAAGATAACAAAGTTCTCCTGAATCTTTTTCTGAGGACATTTGGGCCAAACATTGTAGAGAGGAGGTGAGGGGTAGGGAAGATATCAGGTTTCATTAAAGTTACATCACAATGATACAAAAGATAATGGAGAGAAGTTAGACAAAGCCATTAACTGCTTTATGATAACATACGGGAAACTGAACGGGAAAGTGCCTGCCATGTCATTACCTCAGAAGGCTAGTTTCTAATATTGCACACAACTAAATTAAATCTCTCTTGCTTTGAGTACCACATTAGAGTGGCACATTTTTAAAGGAAGACAATGTAATTTGTGTTTGAGGTTCTGAAAACTAGAAGTTAGATTACATTAGAAAATATAAAGATATAAAATCTAGTTCGTTTATGAATCAGTGCATAAGAACAGTAGTCAGTATGCCTTACACTCAAGTAACCAACCATTCAATACCCTTTCATAAAGCTTTTGTAGAAAGCAATTCTGTAGCACTTCTTGTTTCTCAAGATTACAGTTATTGGTTACATGATCACTGTTTGACTGGGACACATTTCATACAATAACTTCCATTACTACAAAAAGAACCGGTGTAAACTCCTGTATAAAGGGTTTCATACAACTACAAGCTACTCACCAGCCAGCCTTTCCCAGTAGTCAACTTCAAAATTTCACTTCCTCCTAATTTCTGCTTCTGTCCATAGCAGGCACGTGGGGGCTTTTCATCCAGGAATCTCTGGGCTCGGATATCGTAAAACAATAAGGAACCTTGCCCCGTTCCCACTGTGATGATGTGCTCATAGAAGCTCACCGATCGAATACCTGTCAAATAGAGAAGGGACACACAATGCAGTAAGGAAAATGGATGCTTTGGCCCTGCAGTGCTGCTGCTTGATGTTTAATATTTTCTTTAAGAGGAACTACCTACTAGTATTCTCAACAACACACAAGTTTGAAGCACACACTGCCATGGAGCAATAAAGACAAATGCCATTGATGCTACTGAAACAGCAGCTTCAATTACATATACTACTTCCTTTCTCCTCTGATGTCATCAGCTACACTGATGGTGCATAGTAAGAAGCTTAATTCTCAGCAGGCCCCAGCTCTAACAGATAAACAAAGATCACAAGCCATTTAGGATCAAGAATAGCTTTGTTCTGTTTTTCACAAGCCTCTAGGTGAACACACCATGAGTACATGGCAGCAGACAGAGGAAAGAATGGCACATTGGTTTCCTCCACGAGTTCACACCCTCTCTAGCTACCTGCCAAGCTGTGATGTGACTATGTAAGAAAAATTACTGTCCCAGCTGCTACCAAGTGCATTTTGCTGGTCAACAGGTATAAGCATAATAATCACTAGTCACTTTTAAATAATTTTGAGGCTATCCCTGCTTAAATATTCTCACACCAGCACACCTTACTTGGTAGTTAGTACTTTTAGCACTTCACCCAGCATGAAAACAATACTACAAGCAAAGCACCACCATGTTACACCAGCATATGGGAAGCTACAAGTTTCCAGTCCAAACAAAACATTCTAACACAATTCACTTATGACATTAGATTGAGCAAAAGAGTACATTTTGTTTTCCCAAAATCTTAGTCTGAAGCCTCAGCTTCAGATTAAACTTCCTTCCCTTGGAAATAGTCTTGTGGAGATTCTATACATAGGAATTTGCAATTTGCAAAGTGTCCTGTCATCTCATCTCTATTTATTGTGCAAAAGGTTTGCTCTGTCTAAGTACTCTAACCCAAACAACACTTCTATGCAGATTAATCCCCACCACATCTATGCTTCCCCTTTCTGCACAACATGAAGGCAGGTTATAAACCCTAGAGTTTTTTAAGCTGTCTTTAAAGTACCACTGAATTACAGGAGGGGAAAAGAGTGAGTTATGCCAGTTACATTCACATGCCAAGCGCTGTCACTGTACCAAGTGAGGCTGAACATCACAAAACTTGTGACATACTGGAATACACCCAGCAGTACACATGACAGCAGACATCCAAGAAGTGTAGATGCAGAGACTTTCCCCTTCCCCTCTGTACAGAGTCCTAACTAGAAACGTATCCTCATTCTTCCACCTCCACAACCTGATGTTACGCCCACAGCCACCAGCATCTGTTACACACACTTAGAACAGGCAAGGCCACATTGTTGTGTTCCAGATATGAGGTGAAGTCTTGGTTGCAGGTTTAATAGGTGGGAAACCACTGTGCAAGTCTCACACCTGCTGAAGTAGATTTACCAGATTTGTATAAGAATCTCTAATTCAGAGAACTACAAGTGCATCTGAGCAATGGGAGACATCCCTCCCCCCTCATTGTTGTCCTGAACCGGGTTCTTTCACCCAGTGTGCAAGAGTCCGATCACCATAGAGTCGAGGTATTTGATTTATTTACAGTTCTGAGCAGAAAGGTGGGGTTGGGTGGCAAATCCACAAAGCCAGCACACCAAGGCAAAGGAAGGCCTACTTATATGGTTACAATCTTAGGCTATTAGTATATCTTACTTAAGTCACTACTTGGCTAAGTTGCTATTGGCTTATCATTTCTTTACTGCAATTTAAAGGCATAGTGTCCTAGTTAGAACAACTGGGCCCAGTTCATCACTGGATGGGTGTAACCCAAAACTGTGTATTCTATAGCCTTCCATGCCATTTCCCAGAAACTGTTGTCAATAGACTATTTGCACCCTCTGCCCAGAGTAGCCTGACTCATCAGGCTACAAACTAGGTGCTAAGAGGCCTGCAAGATAGAAGGGTGTTTTTGTCCTCACACCCATTGAGGAACCCCCTGCCCTGAGGGAAGTACTGAGCATTCCTGCCTGAACTGGAGAATATATAATCTTGGAGTCTTGGGACTTTTTTAACCACTCGTGGGATCCAGAGGAAGACTGCAGACCACCACTCCCAACCAGACTGCAGACCACCACTCTCGACTGGACTGCAACCACCACCCTCGACCGGACTGCAATCACCACTTTTGACCAGACTGCAACAGCACTCTCACCAACAGGTTTTCCCCCTCTCCCTTTACTTTGGACTCAGGGGGCCCAAAGAACACCACTCTGTTCATGCCCCAGGGTGCTGGGTTATACATTTGGGTTTTGTGGGTTAAAACCAATTGTTTGTCTGTATAA
Source organism: Corapipo altera (assembly GCF_003945725.1). Classification (NCBI taxonomy): domain Eukaryota; kingdom Metazoa; phylum Chordata; class Aves; order Passeriformes; family Pipridae; genus Corapipo; species Corapipo altera. Next base: position 488,849 of record NW_020885018.1, on the reverse strand, counting down.
TCATACTTATTGTATTATTTTATTAAATTGTTATTCTGATTTATAATCTCTCTTTTGAGTTGAGTTCATTTCCCCCTGCTGGTTTACCTTTAAACCAGTACACATAGTGTCCCAAGAAATCATGGCACATGCTCAATGAATAGTGGTCTTTTTGTGAGTAGAGGGTCCCTGAGCTAGGGGTGTGATTTTTACTATTATAATGAGCAAAGTTCATCCCTAGGGAAAGTTCTTATCACAGAACCAGTCAAAACTGGGGGTTTGTTGGCTCATCATTAGACATCCTGGATAAGAAAGGTGTTTTCTTTTTTGTTTTCCCCTCTGTTCAAGGACTTAGGCCATCAATTTTCTGTTTTCTACATTCCCATGGTTATTGCTTCCATTGCTTAACCACTGTTATTCATCTTGTTATTTGGAACTTTGCTCCTGTTATTCATCACCATTACAAGGGCCTGGCTCTGGCAAATACATGCAGAAAGCTTTAAGCCCTCTGTAGTCAGCAAGAGCAGTCACTTGGATAAGAGGAGAAAGGCACAAGAGCAGACCTCCTCTTATTTTTGCTTCAAAAGTGCTTATTGACAAGCAACCCAATAGAACACTTACTTAACAGAGACAGGTGATGGAGTATGAAAGCAGATGGCATATACTTTTCAATGCAATTTATTAATAAAAAGCTATAAAATAGAGAAGAACTGTGAATCTTTCTCTAACCAAAAATTTTAAGAAAACTGAAGGAATTCATGATGTACCTGCTACTAAGTAGATGTTTAGAACATGCTTTCAAGAACAGCATTTCAAGTTGGCTCCTAAGGGGTTGAAATACCTCAGATTAATCATTCCCATTAAACTAAAAGCACCGCTTGTGCCTAGAATTGATCACAGTAAGCTCTCCTACATTCCCATCACTCTACCACCTGTGGGCCTGGACTATTTGGGTGAGCAAATTGAGTCTTACTCCTGAGAAGCAGGGAGCTCTACAAATCCCGGAAGGAAATGAAGATGCAGTAGCATGTCCTATGCAAAGAATAGACACAAAGTCTGTGTTGCACAAGCTCTGTCCACTGTATTAACATTGCTGCCTTCAGGATTATAAAGTCAAGGGCACACAACATTGCTCTGCAGGTCAGTCAAGCAGAAAGCAGTTGCTCTAACAGATTGAGAACTACAGTCCAGGGCCTGCACTTTCCCATACAGCTGCTAAGAAAAGCAACAGTCACAAGATGCACTAAAAAGCATTAGCTACCTTCTCACGTAGAACAGACAGGGTTATACTAGGTAAAAACCAGCCCCAGTTTCAGTCTGACAACCTTTCTCTGACCTACTTTTGTATACAACACTAGTGAACTGAAATTAATGTGGACTTACCATGTTCATCAGGTGCATTTAGAAGCTGAAAGCACATTCAAGTAACACTTCGAATCACTTAAAAGCCAACCCAGATTTTAGTTTGCAAATCAATAAACAGCCTACTTTCTAGAGGTGCTGCAACACTCCAAGTCCCAGTGAGACCAACGGAAAGCTGAAACAGTCAGTATCTTGGGAATTAATATGGTGCCTCCACCATCACACACACACACACACACACAAAATTTGCCTACTATGCAGAATAGAAAACAGCATTGAACAAAGGCTTTCTCCAGATATGAACTAGCACCCCAGAGATACTCCTTACACATAGATCATCCCTCCCAGCAGGAGTTTTTAGCCACCAGTCACCACACTCCAGTGTCTTGGTATTTCTTCCCTATGATACTGAAGGGTGACACCTTCACAGAGCCCTCACTGACAGTGGGTCAAGACAAGGGGTGTTGCTGGCAAGATGTTCAAGTGACAAACAAGAGCTGATAAAGCACCTTTTATCATATTATAGAAACTTCTGTATCTGAAAGAAGAAGACCCTAACATTTATCTAGACAGCACTTTTCAAACCCCAGTAACCACATAAATAAAAATTTCCTAATCCTTGTCTACATGCAAATTTTTTTTATAACTTGCCCAATGAAGAGATAAATGCCTAGAGTCAAGTTAAATAAGGACTCCAACTTATTAGTCTGGGATTAATATGGTTTAAAATGGGCATCACAGCACAGTGCCTTCTCATGCTTGAAAATAAAGAATATGGGAAGAAGCTTATGGGACCATGTACTCTACAAACCCTCAGGCTCAGCCCAGGTGTAAAGTTCAACTGGACATACTGCATTCACATCAGAAAAGGAAAACAGCACTCAAATCTGCAAACTTTTTAAAGAGTAAGTTTTTGTATATTTAAAGTAAATAAATACATACTGATGATTAAGTGTCTCACTCATGGCTTTAAAATTACAAAGCAAGCATTCACTCACAGCACTGACACCCAATATGATAGCACAGAGCAGACAGCATGCTTTTTTCCTGTTCCCAGAGAAAAATGTAAAAATAGACAATAGTGGTATGAAGACTGGATTTACTTTGAGATGAAGTAAAACAGAATAAGACACTAAAAAATAAGCAGAAGTAAAATGCACAGTGAAAGTTCAGTAATAAGTAAAATGTATGCTTTCAAAAGTTAACTAATATTTCAATGGTGTGCAATTTAGTTGATCATAAAATCACTGATGTTGTCCTTCATTAGATTTGAGTTGCTTTTATGTTTGGTTTGTTGGTTGCTCAAGGAATAATGTCATAAAAGCAAAACCTATATATGCTTTTAATGATTTAGTCTATCACATGAAAAACCCTTCCTATTTATTAGAAGCTTACCTTACTGCAGTCTTAATAGCTACTTCTGCAAGCAAACAATTTGAAGCACCCTCTGACAAATTTCTTACCACTGCCGCGTTCTTTGGAACAGACGGATTTAACATTGTGAGAAGGCTGCCTCGGATCCAGAAAGGAGACATGTGCCTGTGATCCTACTGCATACACTGACCACTCCTGACCATAAGCCAAACACACATTCTCCCTGCAGTATGGCAACTTTGTGGAAAGTAACTGGAAACAGAGGAAAGACAAATCAATACATTATGAGAAAAGAGAAAAACATTAATAGAACAATTCTGTAAGCTATGTTCAAGGAAGTTGAAGTGAAAAAACCCAAAATGCAGCTAAAAAATAAGTTCATCCCAACAGTAGAACTTTAAGAGAAAAGCAACAACCTGACCCAGAGAGAAAAAAATCTGAAGGAGACTGGATGCCTTGTCTGAACCAAACTGAGATGATAAAGGCTGAAGTCAAGTATTATGCAAAGAAAAACAGACATTTTGGTATATTGTTTTACATTTTTCTAAGCTGTTGTTATTTCTTCAACAGGTATACACAGACATCATCACTCAGTTGAAAAAGCTTACTTCATACAGTAGTATAGATATTTCTGGGTTTGATCTGCAATTACATTTAAATAAGTACAACTTCCTTAATGAACGCTGCTAATTAAGTATCCGATATACTCTATGGAAAAGTTCACTTGAGTTCACCCAGAACTGGCAGAAAGTTAAGAGCATCTCTTACCCTCCAAAATAAGATGAGTGGGAAGTTTCTGTCTCCCAAGTTTTATTATTTAGGACATTGCATTTTACATAAAGATTTTAAGTGTTTGTCACGGATAAGGAATGGTATTCCCCAATTTAGTGTTCCCACTGAATCACCCCAGACCACGTGCCACTCACTCACTTCCTCCCTACCTCCCCGTGTAGCAGGATGGAGAGGAGAATTGGAGGCACAAAAAGGTAAAGATCACAGGCTGAGCTAAGAACAATGTGCTAGAAACATCAATGAAATAAGAAAACGAACAGTAACAACAATACTAAAGACAGGAATAGAGATGGATTCTGCCCCTATATATCTTAATGGCATCAGGGTACACTGTGCACTGGTGTCAACCAAAGCCTTATACTCTTGTGGTTCTTATGTGCCATTGAATCCACACAGTCCAATAGATCCGAATGTCCCTTTCCTCCACCTGGTTGGAGGCAGGGCCCCTCTAGTTCTGGTCATAGTACTCGTTGCTCACTTCTTGTAAACATGAACTGGAGGTCCCTTCAAGAGGATCAGAAGTAACATCATCCCTTCTATTCTGTCTGAGGACTTGCCCACTGGAAACTGGAGGGGCATTTATTTGAAAAATTTCCTGTGGTGGTTGTTCTTCCTTTCAACTCATATCTGTGCTGCTAGGGCAGAGGTGCATTTTCCATCCCACTTCCTCATGTCCTCTCCGTCATCACGCAGGTAAAACCTCGTGGTGTTGTCCCCTCTCTCTTGAGCAGGAGGGCACTTGCTCCAAATAGCAGAGACACTGGTCTGTACTGGAGGGGTATGGGACATTTTCTCTAAATTGCTGGAAGTCCTTGGACAGTCTTTCCACAGCCGAAATGCAGGCCCATAGGGAGAAAGAGAGACTTTCTTCATATTGCTGGAGTTGGACAAGTAAATTATCCAGGTTGTTCTCCTTCTTTCCATGACATCACTGCCAATGAGTTGGGATACAATGATGGCATGCTCCGTAGGAACGTCTGCCACGTGGTTTGTGTACAATGGACTTCATCTGAATCTACAGGGGACTGTTTGTTACTTGAATCCTTATAGGTTACCTCCAGCACAGTTAATTCTCTCAGGTACTGGATACCTTGCTCCATGGTGTTCCACTTGTCTCAGTGCACTAATAGATCACCCTTGAAAAGATACCTTTCTCTCATGTTTGACAGGAGTCACCTCCAGAGGTTGAGGATTTCTGTCCTCTTCCCAATCCCCTTGTCAATGCCTGCATCCCTGGACAGGGATTCCAGCTGCTTGGCTTCACTACCCTCTAATTTCCAACTGTGGGTCACAATTTTCCAGCATCAGAGCAGCAAGGTCACAATGTGCTCACCCAGATGGCAGCTGAAATCTTTTCTCATATCTCGAAGCTCACCCCAGGGACAGGGATTGGGTGATTATCTCTGGTCCTGCCTCTTCCTCCTGTTGTGAGGGCCCTGCTTCCTCTTCATCCCTCACTAAGGGAACTGATTTGGTCTTGCATTTCTTCAACTGTATAGGTACGACTGCTACCAGCACGGGTTGTTCCTCTGGTTCAGCTGCAGTTTGAGTGGCCACAGTGTCTGTTGGTCTGCTTTCCTCCTCCTCCCCCTGAGGGTGCTGTCTAGTACTGAGCAATGTCTGGTAAATAGTAGCCAGGGCCCAGCACATTGAATAACTTTGCGCCTCTCTGGAATTACCACAGTATTTTCCTTTCAAATATTCTGCCACTTTATCAGGGTCCTGTAGTTGTTCAGGGGTGAACTTCCAAACCATTGGAGAAGTCCCCAAAAACTTGCCCATGTCCTCCCCACCTTCCATGCCACTCATGACTATCTACCCTCAAGGTAGATCTCTGAATGACCTTCCTAAAATTCTCTTTTGTAACTCTAAACATGGTGTGGACCACACTGAGGAGACCTGGCAGACTTAGCAACAAGAACATGCTTTCCTTAACATCCAAGGGGAATTCAGAATTGCCAAAAGCTGTTGTACCAGGCCTGAAGGAGGAAAAGGGGGTGAAAAGCTGGAGAAAATCATCCTCTCCTTTTCCCCCCCGCAGACTGGGTACGATTATTAATGAATTCCCAGAGGTAGCACCTGAGGTAAGGGCAGGAGAGCAACACTGAATACACATCCCAAATGACCCTCATTGCCCTTGATGTTATCATGTCATAAACTGAACAACAAAGCAATCCTGATCCCTCTCCCTGCTCTGAAAAAGGGCATTGCCAGGAGCACATAGTGAATATATAAGAATATACACAGGGTAAGGTACCACAACCATGTGAACAGACCAAGCAACATTGTGACCAGTGGCTCCGTATCTAAAACAGCAAATGCTTAGATCAAATTTGTTTCCAACCCACGCTGGTCAGATCTGTTGTTATCTCAACGCTTCATGCCACACATTGGGTGCCAAATTGACTGTCACGGTGTAGGAATGGTACTCCCCAATTTAGTGTTCCCACCGAATCACCCCAGACCAAACACTGCTGCTCTTTCTTCAAGCATTTAAAGGAGATAAAGAATAGTGAACAGCCTTAAATGTTAAGCCATTTTTTAAGTTTTACAGTAACAGAGAAGCACCTTTGATAATGTGTACTCTGCTTTCCAAAGATGAAAATAACCATCCAGGGACACAGCTCCCAGCTCCTATTATTAAAAAAAAAAAAAGTAAGAGCATTATTTTCTGTATTAGAGATGTCCTTACAAACTCACATTCTAGGTTGATTCTCCAGTATATTTGATTAAGATTATTTTTTTCTTTTTCAAATACATATGGACAGTTTTAGGACTACTCAACTGTCTTGCGTATCTTACCTACCTTGTTCTTATTGTTGAAAGCCAATGCTCGGACTTTGCAGTTGTCAGGATTGGTGTTCTCCTTAGGGATATCCTTCAGAGCCCTGTGTGTTATGTGGGCATAGACAGGAACTTGAGAGACATTATGCCTGGCATTGCTTTTGGACAACACATCCTCTGTGACTTCCCATAGACCCATCGAACCATCCCGGGAACCTGAATAAATAGTCCATAACAGCATTTCACATATACATAATTCCCCTTTTTAAAAAACGAACTACAATAAACAGTAAGGTCTGAAAGAAAGAAAGGATACTTTAGATTAATTTAATCTAACCAAACACACTTGGTGTCTATATATTAATTATTGTTAACAAAATCATGATTTTACTGAGCTGTAAAGTTGATAACATTGCAAACTCATTGTCAACTGGTTTGTCTATGTGGTTTCCAAGAAGCTAGATCACCTCATCTGTTTTCAAATTTATTAGGATGCATCAAAAAACCACAATCCTGTACAAAAATCACCATTAGAGACTCACATGTAGAATAAACTCAGAGGCAACTGAATAGCCTATGCATTCAGCCTGAGCCTGGTTTACCAAGGCCAAGATTGACAGTCTGTTAAGTCAATACAAAAACCTCCAAGAAAACTCTGTTGGGTTTACAACAATTTTAGATCGCTTGATTTCTGACAGTATGTTTATGGATATGTACATGCACATTAGTGAGTTGAACAGAAACATCTATTTAAAACAACAATTTGTACCAAATCTATTTTTAATTTCTTTTTTAAACTCATGCAATCTCTTGTTTAAAGAATATAACACAGGAACTGAGTCTGAACAAGCAAGAACTCATTTTATTTTTCTACTGAATTTGAAGATATTAATATAAAATATGAATCAATAAGAGTACCAATACTGAATGAAGGAAGTTAAATGTCTATGGTTCATAAATCAACACAGGTTTAATCCAAGGTCCTATACCCATCCCTTCTGGTGTTTAGGCAACTCACTTCTAAGTCAGCTCTGACAGATTTGACATGTACCTCAATTTCTTCCCTACACAACGTGACAATGTTTTTTTTTAATGCAGATATTTGGATTGGAAAAATTGCAAGGATCAACTCAAGGATTAGCTTTTTTTTTTTTATATTACTGAATTCTCAATTCAAGTATTTCATTTTTATACAAGACTTACAATTTTCTGTCATCTTCAGTTTGACACCTCCTTTTACAGAATACTACAACCCTCTCAGCACAGAAAGACAGTAAACTACTACATTAATTCAACTGCATATTGCTGCCTTTACCTAAGTTAAGTAATATTTTATGAAGTTACACTGATTATCCAACTACACTGACTAAAAAGTCAGTAATTGACCTTTTCTATTACAACCTTCTGTATTAATTACCATAGTATTTGTGCATATATATACACACACACACCACTTTACTGATAGCTTGATAAAACAGAGTTTTTATTAATCAGTCTTTCATAAAATTTCAGGAAACCAATACTGTTCTGCTGTATTCAAAGTTGTTAACTGACAACCAACACCCCTCTTGAAATTATTCTTGTGTAGGATCCTTCCCCCCTGAACTTACTGTGTTTAGGCACCTGCTCATGGCAACACCTACTGTAAAGATAGCAGTATTCCCTCTAATACTAGAAAAAAAAAATTCAATCTAGACCAGGGCCCTACAACAACAACAACAAATAACCAAAACAAACAAACAAAAAAAAAGACAAAGCACTGTACTAAGACCAAGAATGGTTTAAATAGGCAAAGTAGTTCCAAGTGATTTCAAATGCCTTATAAAAGTGCTTCCCTAAGACCTATCAAGTGCTGTAAATCAGTATAAAATTCTGGGAAAAATAATAAAAATTAACTTTACCAGAAACAGCCATAGTATCGCTTATCCATGCAATTGAAAATATCCAGTCCTTATGTCCATCCTAAAAGTAAAGAAAAAGACAGATTTTCTGTGCCATTATATTCTGCAGTAGTCTCAAGGCAGACCAAAAAAAAAATCAAAGTGAAGAATACTTAAGTGCAAACTCAGAAGGAGAGACCTATGTTAAAAACATATAAATAAGTTTTCAGTATCAAGCTGGAGCAGTTGTACCTAACAGTAATTTTAACTTGTATAATTAATAGAGAGCAATTAGGTGATAGAAAAAGATCTCTGATAAAGGACAAATTAATCTCAATTCTGAAGACTTGGATTTTTTCCATTTTGAAAGCAGTGTTCTTTACTTCTATAAAGTAGTTGCATACTTTTATTTCCTCAAATGCACATCCCTACTATAAAAAGAAACCAAAACATTATGATTACAATATACGACCTACAGATTAATTTTTCAGGAATCTTTTATTCAGCAGGTGAGAAGCCTATGGAGAAAAAAAAGACCATAAGGCTCTAGTTCTGTTTGAAAAGCTGCAGAGTCACAGTGGCACACAAATGAATAGCAAGTCATGCAAATCTTCAGAGTCAAGCCTTTCTGCAGCTGGTTATCTCCTGCTGCAGAAACTCTGACCGAACCTCTGCTGTTGTAGTTAATGTCTATGCAAAGTCCTGAATCCAAAAGGAAAAATAAGAGAGAAGTGCTTACAGGACAACACCATACTCATTTCAGCCTTTTTTCTTTTTAAGAGTGGCTGTTTTAAAAAGGTCTCACAATGTTTCAGAAATAAAAACAATACCAGAGTCTATCAAACTGCCAACGAGCCACTGGGTTAGAACTAATCCTCAAAGCCAAGTTCTGTCTCTGAAATAATACATATATAAGCTACACTGGAGAAGGGAAAACCTTGAATCATCTTTACAGTTTCTCAAAAGACCTTTTTCACTAAATCTAGTTTCAGAGATCATCATCGCCACAATTAGACTTTAACAGTTAAGATCTTGTTACATTTTCAATGCTTAAAAGTAATCTGAAGTAGACCTGAATGAGGGTAAGGAAGAAGAAATCTGACTCAGAATCCTGAGAATCGACTCGCATGTTTATGTACTCACTCATATTTAAGATATCTTGTCAAAAAATACAACTTGATCAGGAATATTTTCAAGCTTTCAGAAATTCACTCTCCACTACAAAACTCCCAAATCTTAACCTTGTTCTGACCTTATGCACTTCAAAGTAGTAACTCTTGGGACAGAATAAACTTTTCCCAAATACTCCCACTTACATCTCCCACACACACAGGATCAAGTGTAGGCAGATGATAAATTGCAAGACTGTTGGGGTTGTCTCCACCTGTGGCCAGAAGGGTCCTTGAGGGGTTGAGCTCAATGGCATGAATACCACATCCCTGCTGGTTCACCATGCCAGGTTCACGATCTTTCAGAATAGGAATCTTGGTAATTTGACCGGTCTGGACATCTATTACAAATAACTGGGGGGAAAAAAGCAGATACAAGTTATTATTGAACAGATAAGAAAACCAAAATGGTCAAATATCCTCCCTATTTTGAACTAACATTCTTTTAAATGTAGAATCCACAAATGCTGCAAGTATGGTTGAAAAATGCATATATTCCTTCCTAAAACAACTAAACCAACTTAATTACAGTGGGTTTTACTTTAACCACCCATCCTGGTTTTGGCTAGGATAGCATTAACTTCCTTCTTAGTAGATGTTACAGTGCTGCATTTTGGATTTAGTAGGAGAATAATGTTGATAACACAGTGATGTTTTAGTTCTTGCTTGGTAGTGCTTACTCTAAATCAAGGACTTCTCAGTTTTCTATTCTTTGTCAGCAAGCAGGTGCACAAGATGCTGTGAGGGAGCATAGCCAGGACAGCTGACCTGAACTGGCCAAAGGGATATTCCATACAATATAACATCATGCTCAGTATATACAGTGGGGGGAGTTGGCTGGGAGCTGCCAATCACTGCCAGGGGACAGGCTGGGCATTGGTCAGTGGGTGGCGAGCAATTGTATTGTGCATAACTTGTTTATCTTGGATTTCTCTTTTTCTTCTTATTATTATAACAATATTTTATGTTATTTCAATTACTAAACTGTTATCTCAACCCACGGGTTTTACGTTTTTTCCAATTCTCCTCCCCATCTGTGAGGGACTGAAAAAGGTTATTAAAGTTATTATTGTCTTGAAACAACTCAGTGCGTGAGGGGAGGGGACAGATTGGGTTCTGCCAAGGTGGAATGGTGCTCTACCCCCCCATAACCCCACCTCCTTGAGAGCCTCTAGTGCAGCTGTCAGTCACCGGCACATTGGGAGCACTGCTCCACACCACGCCCCCTGAAGCCCCTAACCCAGCCTCAGAATGGCTAGCACACCGGAAGCCCAACCTGGAGGGGGGGTGTGGTGTGCCCACAAGAGTTCAGAGCAAACAAAACCAACACCATGTGGCTACTGCACAGTCACAACCTTACTGTCTGGACACATGGAAGCTGGAATTGCACAGAAATTCTCTCTTTTTCTCTCTTCTTCTCCTAATCTCCTTTCTTGATATTTGGGTAACATAAAGCTGGAGGGGTTGGATTTTGCTAAGTTGTATGGGTTAGCATGTGCTAAGTCATTGCTTTGTGAAATGATTTATTTTGGTTGAATGTTGCCCTTTAAACTTTTGCCAAGTTCCCTTATTTTCTAAAGTTTGCCAGTAAAAGTATGTTATTTGACCTCCTGAGAAACATGTGTAGCTTCTTCTCTCACGCACTCTCTCAAGGTATAAAAAGAACTGAAGGCCCTTTAATAAACCCATCAGGCGGATTTTTGGAGCCTTGTATATTTTTGAGGTAAAACCCCTTCAATAAGCTTGTTGATTTATTTGCTCTCACAGTTGTTGCACTTGTTCTCAGAGTTGCGTTGTGCGGGAACAAGCTTAGTCACTCTGCACCTGCATTTAGTTAATTGGAATCAAAAGGGAGGACTGACCTTGGCTGAGTGTTTTGGCAGAGAGAATGTTGTGTTTCTCAAAGTGGAAAACCACTTAATGGTCTGCATGATAGCATGTGTTTCTGCTCATGGCTGAACACAGCCACCACATGATGCAAGTGTGAATGTGTGGGATCAAAACACTGGTTTAGGATGATCCTGGGAATTCTGGTTAACTAAAAGACAACACCAGGTGCTGTTTATGAGAGAATATGAATAAAAGGGGAACACCGAAAAAGATCAGTGGAGAAATCCCAAAATCAACTTCTGTATGTGTATGCAGCCTCATCCTTTCAGCACCCATAGTGTTGTGTAACACTTTACTTGCAGCATGTGTTCCCTAGAGTGGTGTTTATCTATCATCCTTGAGGCCTGGGCCAAGGTTATAATTTTGTTGTACTTTGTAATGCTGGCCTATGATATGATAGAACTGCTAGTTGTGAAACCAACCTGGTATGTGTACTCAGCATTGCCATCCCATCTGTACTTTGGGAGCCATCTATTGGGAACTATTAAGTTACATCTTTTGCCTTTTCTCCTCAGATAGCCAACCTATGGGGGACACATCTTCCAATATACATCCATCCAACATCTTCCTTCTCCTCCAGGATGATTACAGTAGTGTTTGAGAATTTTAAAGATTTTGAATATCCTTTGAATGCCCTTGAAACCAACCTGGTCTTTTTGCTAGGAGCCAGCATGTCGTTGCATATAGTTCAGATCTTGTTTAAGGTTAAACAACTATTTAAGAACATCACCCAGAGATCTGCCTCGAGGCTGAATAGTTCTGAGTGTCAGGGTGTGTGGGAATAGTATGGGCAAGTACCTAGGGCAGTGGGCACCGCCAGTGTTTTGGAACCTCATCCCTAAACAAGTGCAGAATTCAGAAAAAACAGTAAAATATTTGCAAAAAGTGTATTGTCACCCTGGCAATTCCAGAGAGATACAAATCACTGCAATGTGCTGGGGCCTGACCCAGGCCTATCAAGTCCTCTTCAACATGACTCAGTATCCTCAAGAGGAAAGAAGGTCTCTGAACCTGATGACAAAATGACAGGCCCTGCAGCTACTCTACTCCAACCCCGGCAACAGACACTGCAGCAGAACTAGAGAACCAACCTGTGCCAGTACTAGTTGCCCCTGTACACAAGAAGAAACAGACACAAAAAACACCTCAGTAAAGGAGGATAAAGCAGGGCCATCACAGGAACAGGAGAAAGAGACAGAACAAGACCAAGAGGTAACCAAGTATCTATCTACCAGAGCCTGAACTGCAAAATCTATCCTTCCCTTATATACAATACTGTGAGCAGAACAGTTTGCCAGGCTCTTTCATCAAGTATACTTCCATTTTTTGACCTGCATTTCAGAGACAACAGTTTGGGGGGAAGGGGGAGGAGGGGGAACAGGGACCCAACAAAGTTACCAATTAATTAAATTGCCCTTCCCATGCATCTTAAACTGAAAGCATTGACTTTATACAGCAAGATTAAAACCCAGGCCTATTAAATGCCATTTCAAGGTAGCATGTAGACTCATGTCCTCTGCTGCTGCCCCTGCACACAGAACAGCAAATGAACAGGCAGCCCTATCTTTTAGTTGATGATACAAATCAATCAAAGGGTGCCACCTTGAGCTACAGTATGTTTTTATTATGCAAGCAGGACGGATGTAGATTTACAAGGCACAAACAACACACATGAAAGAGACTGCTTATTCCTCACATAAGAAGTGCTTGATATGCTCTATGCTCCAGCTCTTCACATACTGCTCTCAGAAATCACAGGCATGTTCTTGTCATTCGTAATAACATTTGAAAGAAACCCAAGATAAACACATTGACCTGTTAAAAATAGAATCACTACGAGAAAATCAATTGTGATGAAGTTTCACAATTGGCTTAAGCCAATCTTTGAGAATCCACTTGCCTCTTCCTCATCCACTCAGTCTCACCACTCCTGTGACAGCAACTAGTCCTCAGATAGCTGTAAGGTCAGCTGGATTCTATTTCAGGCTTAATTACTGTTAAAAGACTTTTCTTTATATAGCTAGGCCTTGCTTCTTAAGAGCTACTACATGAAAGCCTCCTGCTGTGTAACTATGAATAATAACAGAACATCTGAATTAAAAAAAAATACACACACACCCCCCTCAAAAAAAACCAAAACAAAACACTGTCCCACACAGGTCAGATCACTGAGCATGGCTTTTGCAAAAAAAAAAAAAATCTTGAGGTAAAGAAACAATCACACCAACTGATATACTTTGAGGTTTAAGAGCTGCTTGATCTATACATTCTTTACAACACTGAATTCATTTCTGTGGCACTAACCAACTTGCAAAGAAGAAATTTGGGATTTTGCACTAATTCAATCAGAATTTCATACATGAAATTGCAACCTCAGCCAATGAAGTTGGGCCACTAACTCCAGCAGAGAGAGCATTACTTAAGAAGTGTGATCTTCTCCATTTATTAATCACATAGAACATTATTTTAATATTTCCCTATAAAGTGATGCTTTGGAAATGTGAAATCTGAAACATGATAGAGTCTGAAGTGGTTTCAATTTTTGCTAAAGCATCTAAAGATACATAAGCAAGGGAAGTTATTTGAACACTGAAAACAGATTTAGAGTGGAAAAAAATTACAAAGTGAAAAGGCAAAGGATAATCGTGAAGATCTGAAATTAACTTTTTTCAGCTCTGAAGAACATCTAGAGTTTAACCATAGTTTTTAGTTTTGTAGTAACTTTTTGAAGTCATAGAATCACAGAATTGTTAGGGTTAGAAGGGATCTCTGGAGATCATCCAGTCCAACCCCCCTGCCAAGGCAGGGTCACCTAGAGCAGGTGACACAGGAACACATCCAGGTGGGTTTTGAATGTCTCCAGAGAAAGAGACTATATGACCTCCCTGGGCAGTCTGTTCCAGTGCTCCCACCCTCAATGGAAAGAAGTTCTTCCTTATGTTGAGGTAGAACTTCCTGTGTTTTAGTTTATGTCCATTGCTCTTCATCCTGTCACTGGGCACCACCAAAAAGAGTCTGGCACTGTCCTCTTGGCACCTGCCTTTGAGGTATTTATACACATTGACAAGATTGCTTCTCAGTCATCTCTTCTCCAGACTAAATAGACCCAGCTCCCACAGTCTCACCTCATAAGAGAGATGCTCCAGACCCAAGTCAGCAGCACAGAACCATACATAAAACCAAACGATAAAAAACTTAGAATAACGAAAATAGAGCCTTACTAGCAAGTTTTGCCAGGCACGTTAGCTACCATTTAGCAAAGTTAGCGTTGTTCTGATAGGAGAAATAGAAACTTTACTCACACTATCTCAGAATGCCCAAATAAGGAACAATATAATCTTAGAGAAGTCCTAGAGAATAAGATAAAGGATGTAACTCAAACAAGATGTAAACTAAGGTCTGTGTACCCAAATAAAGAACAAACACTACGTTTTTTGTGGTGAAACACAGTGACGCTGTGCCTGCTCAAGAACTGAGGTCAAGACAACAAAGACCCAGAAGGACCAAAGAAGGACTTCCAAAAGGGGTGTGACTATGTAAAGCAAACTAATGAATATGTATTAAGTAAGCAAGAATATCTAATGAATACGTAAACAGTATGTGTAATAAAAAGCCCTGTCTGTCATTTGGTACTTTCGATTAGAGGAGCTATCCTCCAGCATGCTGAATAAAGAATGCCCTTTTTAACACCTACAAATTGGTGTTAAGGAGTTTGTTTCTGCTGCTTTTCAGTATCAGTTCATTAACTTTACATTTGCAGGACAAGAAGAAAGATCCAATCCCACTGTTGCTTGCCATCCTACAAATAGATGTAAATCGCTCTATGTGGATTAGACAGATGCTGCATAAGGTACAGGCCTCACATTCAGGTTTCCAGCCATCTGCATAGTGCCATATTTTCAGAGGAGAATGGGTGATTGTTAAGCATTACCTTCATTCAAAATTAACTGTGCACAATTTGGACTCTGCACCTAATTACTTCCTAATATTTTCCTTGGCAGTCTACATACTTCAATTATGATGATAAGCATCATTTGGGAGTGGAAAAATTAACAGAGAGAAGAGAAAGATAGGTGGCACTTACTGTGTTGCATTTTGTCCCACACACCACTTGTCGGTGGTTCAGCCACTGGGAGGCAAATACTTTATTAAGGATTCCAAGGTGAAATTCTCTCTCCTTCAGGAGGCTGGGAAGCTGCTGAGCTGCATACCCATGCAACAAACGGTGGTAGCTGGACTCATTCTGCATCCTGACCTCTCTACCTTTCAGGTAGTACACCACAGACCTTTTCACTGGGGGGAGTCTTTTCCTTTTCTGAACTGAATGATCCCACCCATACTGTGGAAAAGAAGCATGGAACTTAGATAAAGCAACTAGAACAAACTTAAGGCACAAAGCCTTCTAAATTCAAAGATATTCTCAGCAAAATACTGAAGCCTTCCAAACTACCCATGGCATACTGTACACGAAGATTAACTCAGAAATACTGATAAAGCCTTCAGCAACGTAAAATTAAACATAAATATTTCCTAAAGAAGTAACACTGCCATGATATTGAAAACAGTACATCCTGGTTTGGCACCGTTGGGACACCAGAAGCTTATAGAAACAAGAGGAAGCCAAGAAGCACTTTAAATGGAAAAGCAGCCCCAACAGCCTCCCGCCGTGAGCTCGGCAGGTTTGAAGGTGACACTGCGGGGGCCATCTGATACTGATCGCGCCGTTCATCGGCCTCTTACGGCCCGGCCTGGGGTCGCCCCGCAGTAAGGCTCAGCTCTGGGGCGGCGGGGACTCGGCGGTTACGGGCCGAACAGAGAGCAGGGACAGGGGGAGCTGCCTGCCGTATCGCACCGAGACACCCCTCGCTACCGGGGCCAAGACTACTCCTCCCCACCATCCCCCACCATCTCCCGTCCTCCCCAGGACACCTTCCCCAAGCACCGAACCCACCCCCCTTTCCCCACCTCAACCGGGCACCGGGACACGGCAACCCCCGATCAGGGTCACCCCAGGCACGGGCACGTAGGCTTCTACCCCCATACACCCGTTTCCGCCCCCCAGTCTACCTGCTCCCCCTGGAGCCCCCCGGCGGCAGCCGTCGCCGCTTTCCGCTTCCTGCTAACTGCTTTCCGGGCCATAGTAGAAGAAGGAGAAGAAGCCGGAGAAGACGAGAGCCAAACCCGGGCCCCACATGGAGCAGGAGGGGAAGGGAGCCACCAGGATACGGGGCATGTAAGTGCGGGGAGCCGGGCCCAGTCACTCCCTCCGCCACAGACCCTACCGACTGCGCTTCACGACATTTTCCCCGAAATGTTTTTACGACAGTCGCACCGCTCCTTTACGACGGCTGCCCTACCCCGCCCCGCCCGAAAGCCTCGTTTCCTAGCAACTGGAGGAGGCAGGGCAGCGAGCTGGCCCACACTCTTTGTGGTTGCCAGGCAGCGTGGCCGGGGCGGCGCCCCCTGGCGGCGGCAGCGGGAGCTCGGAGTGAAGCTTCCCGGCTTCACCCTATGTCCGTTACCCGGTGCCCTGCATGGATCGGCGGGGCTGGCTGGCAGCCTTCCCGGACTCCGTCAGTTTAAGCATAAGAGAAGCCCTATATTATTAACACCGTTTCCAGCACAAATCCAAACCCGAGCCCCATACTAGCTACTGTGAAGCAGATTAACTCTACCCCAGCCAAACCAACACAGTGAGCGTTTACTGAGAGCCAGCCTGTGAGCATATTCCTGTTGATTGTTGTCGCAGGTAGAGTGGGAGCTTCAGGCTAAGTTTATTAGAGAAGCCCTCCCGTTGATTCACAAGGTGCAGAAAGGAACCCCTTGCTTTCTAAATTCCTTCTCAGAGAGGAGCCTGGCTGCAGCTGGATCCAATCTTAGTCCCAGACTTTGTTTAAGTCTAAGGAATTATAGAGGTGTGACTGAACCTTTGTACAAATTTGTCCCACAGGATTAAGGATGGCAAAACAGATATATTTATATAAAAATGAATGATTTATTACGATAAATGATTAGACAAAAATATCTTAATCAGAATTATTTACTTTGCAGTCATCATCACCATGGCTAGGCTTCGCGAATGAAGATTTGGGAAGGACTCTACCCACATTTGCTGCAAGCGCACTGATGGCTAAAAAGGCCAATGCAAGATAGACAAGTCCGGTTGCAAAAGGCAGAGCAGAAAGACTCCTTAGGTGGTAACTATGCAGTATAGAAGCTAAAACTACTAGTATAGTATAGTGCACTATATCAAAGCAATTATATGAAAGCAATTATATGAAAGCAATTATATTAAAGCTAGAAAAAACCCCAAACAATTATTAAGTAGAGATTGATGTTACTCACCCACACCAACAACCAGCTGTATCAGCTTTAGCATTTTTAGATAAGGATGCTTTACCATATCTGCCACATCTTCACCTCAATATCAGGATGTTTAACTTTGGGGTTGATGAGTCAGACTGTTTTTAGCATAATTCAACACCAAAAGCAGCATGATATACCCTCTCAGTCCACCACTGATAGCTTTGCAAAATAGGGCATTGTTCAAGTTGGTTTACCCCCTTTCAGGCAGAGCATCCTGCTACAATTGTAACATGCACAATCTATACTGAAATTCTCCATCTCTCCTGTGGGAAAATCTGACCACAAGCATAAAACACCTCTTCCTCCCCTTCCACTGCTAGCCCAGAGGGACTAAAGCCTGGCACTGGCTTCCCTTAGATAGACCCTTTTAACTAGCTTGGCTTTATCACCTGGCTTCTCAGAGTGAATATAAAAGCCCAGTGCACTTTGCTTGGTGTACAAGGGGCTTGGTCAATCTTTGAGGTACTCTACTCCACCAAGAAACTCCCTTATTATAGGGGAATTAAAGGGCATACAAAATATTTGTACTTGATTATGCTGCTTTAAAACTGATGTGGATGGATGTGTGCTTTTCCTTATGTTCACGTGGCTCATATGTACTTTTTCCTATACTTATAGAGGCAAAAATTAAGAGTAATCCAAACCCAATAATCACCAATGAGTGATGTAGAGAAAAGAAAAAAGAATACAGGAAAAGAAATGTGATGTACAGACAGACTGCAAAGAAAGCCACCTCCTGACCACTTGAAACCCTCTGATGTCTCAAGTCACATGAAATCAGTAAACATACTATTTTCCTAATAAAGATGGCATTTCTTTTATGCCTTTTTTTGTGTATGTTTTCACCTAACAAACCTCAAAGACAAGTGTAAGTGTAGAAGACCCTTCCGTAAGATTTACGGCAAGGAGATCAGAGCTTGTTTTGCTTAAGAAGACTTTCCTTCCTAAAAGAGGCATCTTTCCCAGAGACAGTTTTAGATGTTTTCTCCTCCTGCATTCCAGAGAAATCCTCCCTGGTATGAGCAAAAGATAAGTCCTTGCAGACTTGTTGAAGGCCTCCATGGGGGGGGGCAGGGATGATAAAAGCCCTGAGAAGAACAGGGGGTGTCTTTCCCCAGGGCCCAGTGTTTGAAAAGCCATTAAGATTAATGTTCTGTAAGTCTAGTGTTCTCAACTTTGGAAAAAAATTTTCCTACAATTCTTCTACTGCCTGGCATTTTGGGGGTACCTGCATGTTATCTTACTTCACTACAAGGGTGCTGTTGTTGCAAATGGTTTGATAAAATAATCAAGATTTGATAATATAAAAGTAGTTGTGATTAAAGGTAGAGAAGCACGATGTATTAGAATTGTTAGGGGTATTGTGTTTGAAAGAATGCAACCACAGGAACTTTACCAAGAAGTTGCTGGACCATACAAAGTTGCTTTGAAGTCCCCCACACCCTCCCCATCTTGGTCCAGGAACTCTGGATCCCAATTAGTATAGCTAAATAGTATAGACCAATGATTGTTGTAGGATAATGAAACAGACAAAATAAAGCTTAACCATGTTAGCGTAACTTTTTGAAACTTAGCATGAGTGTGGCTTTGCAAAATGTAACTGTGGGCAGTTAAGATAAAGGGGATGTAAAGGCTTGCATGAATGGGAAAGATAAGGGAATGTAATGGCTTGCAAAAGAGACCTAGAGGAGGCCAGAAAAGAAGCTCTTCAGCACAGTAGTAATCAATAACTTTGCAAGGGAAACAGGAGATGGGTGGTGGTATGGTTGCTTGAAATGATAAGGCTTTATGTAACAACTGTATAGTAATAAGTATAGGGAATAGGTAATCGAATGTATAATAAGACAGCTACAAACCGGACTTTGTACCGATTCTCAAAGAATGCATATGATAGATAATATTTGAAACTTGCTTTCTCCAGTGTATAGAAAGCTCTCATTTTTTTTTACTTGTTGGACACACACATGGTGGTTCAACCCCTGCGTGGCCCCGGCCGCAATAAAAGTGTGCTATTCTATACAGTACATACTGTGTAGAGATTCCTTTGAATCAATAAGACTATATACCTAAAAGAACCAATCCTTTCAAAGCTTAGATTCAAGAGTGGGGCAACTGGACCATAACTAATATATAACTAAATAGAAGAATAGAACTCAGCTAGGCATAACTAGTATAAAACTGAATAGAAGAATGAAACTTATGTAATGATAAGATCTATAAACTGTATGGATTTTGTAGTTGGATGAACATGATTTGGAGGAGATATCCCCCTGTGTTTCCAGCGCTGAATAAAGGAATGTCAACTTATTCACATCAAATTGGTGTTGGATAAGTTTCTTTCGTCACATTTGGTGACACTGTGAAAAGCCAAATTGAAAAAAAAAACTAGAAAAGAGCCTCACAGTCTTTCCAGCTTCCCCTGAGGATAAAAAGCCCAAGGGATAATTGTCATTTGGCTTTTTTCAGTCGTGATTTACCATGATTAATGCTCCTCTCTACATCCTCCCTCACAAATACAACTGCCATATGCATTTTGGACAAACCACCTCAATTTTGGGCCAAGTCCCTCACAAAAGGCTGAAAACTCACTGTAAAAGCTGCTCTTTGGGGAAAGTGCCATGGTCCAGTGCATCCTGGCAGAGGTGCCTCCTCAGTTGTGCCAGGTGGGTACACAGCCCCTCGTGAGAGGACAAGGGCAGGTGTCGAGGCAGCCATGTCTGCTGAGGGAAGGGTCTGAGACGTATGGAGCAAAATGCCCCCTTTGGGCCTGGCTCGCCACCTTCATCCAGCCCCCGTGGAAGCCTGGGAGAGGGGCAGAAGGGGCTAGAGGAGCCCCCAGGCAAGGCCGGAGCCTGGAACAGACCCGCGGCCAGGACAAGAACAGGAACAGACCCAAACACTACCACCCGCCACCTCCGCCCCGCCCCTCACAGAAAAAGACAGGATTCCCCTTGCCCCGCCCCTCTTCCCGCTGACGTGTGTCCCTGTGAGCGCCTCCTGATTGGGTCGGCGGGAGTAGGTGACCTCGCGGTGTGACGCCAGTGCGTCGTTGGGGAGGCGAGGCGGAGGGCAGGTAGGCAACATGGCGTATCCCGGTTGAGGGGCTGAGGGTGGTGGTACGGTGCGCGTTTCGTAAGGGCGTGTGGTGGGCAGTGACCGCCGGGTAGTCGCAGCCGTCAGGTGCCGTGCAGGTAACGAGCGGGCCGGTAGGGAGTGGGAGTGCAGATGCTGGTCTCCCTTGTAGTGGGGTCTGGGTGAGGGGCGCAGCCGGCCGCTCCCCGGGCCCTCAGCCCCGCCGCCGAGTTGAACGTCGCTGCCGCTTCTCCTTGGCCGAGGCGAGGGACCATCCGCGCCCCTGTTGTGATTCAGCAGATATGACGTGCCGGCGGGGCGCCTGCGGAGCCGCTGGCCTCTCGGGGGCGGGGGATCGCACGTTGGGGGCTGCTCCCCCGGCCGTGGAGGAAAACGAGCCTGTGAGCGCTGCGTTCCTCCATGACCTTGTTCCACCGTCACGGCCTCTCGGTACTGCTTTTGAAGGTACAGTTTAATGGAGATGAGAACCTGCGCGGTCAGTTCAGAGGGACAGAGTCCTGACACTCTATCCTGGGCTGGACCCGGGGAGCAGAGGGAGGTCAGGCAAGTAAGGTGACGCTCTTTTCCCTGAAATCTGCTTTTCAGCAGTTTCGGGGACTGCCTGAGTCAAGGGAATACCTTTCTCCTTAATAACCCTTGATGAATTTGTCTCCTAAGAGCTGATTGCCGTTGAAATCTGAGTAAACGTTTAGTGTCTATGATATTTGGAAGTAAGTTCCTCCCCATGGTAATTAAATCTTTTGTGAAGAACCAAAACATCTGCTTTTGTTTGGAGGAGGCAGGGTGTGTGTGATTTTTGCCGAGTTTACCTTCAGGCAATTTGTTAACTTCTGGCTCTTGTGTTGTAAAAACCATAGTACTCATCTTCCCCATGACATTTGTGACTTTAGATTTCTACTGTATTTACTCTTTGGTTGCATCTTCTTTTAGGCTCAAGAGCCAAAATCTTGTTTACTTCATGGGTCATAGCCCCCCACATCTCTGTTTATGCTTATTACCTATTTTTTTATCTTTTTCACTTATCTGATCTACTTTTGAATGGGAAAGAGGCTCACGATTGAGATGCAGACATATCATGGATGTGTATGCTGGTGTAAGAATACTTCAGTTCTGTAGTTTCTAACTTTCTGATAATGCCTTATGTTTTGTTTAGCTCAGTGCTTACAAGAAGTAAAACATTCAACACTTTTATGAAACTATTTAGTATAATTCAAGAACTGTCTTTCTGAGTTTTGATAGCTCAGAATTTGTCTTTTTAAAGGGAAAGTTAAGATTGCTTTGGTTTTTTACTAGTAAAAGAAATCACAATAGATGGAAATGAATAATCACCTTATCAAGTGTTTTTATTCCCCACATGACTTAAAAATTCCAAACAAATCAAAAAAAAAAGAATAATCTTACAGAAGTCTTATCATGTTGATGCTGTATCATTAGAATAGAGATAAGCAGGTGGACTGGCACTTAGCTGTGCAACTAATATAGCTGCCATCCTTTACTCAGTGAAAATATATTCATATTGATTTTAAGCACTTTGAGGTGGATATTCCTAAATGACAAGTTATTGCCAAATTAAGGAACAACTGACTTGTGACTGGTGATGTAACTTCAGTGGCTGTGCTACTGATAGAAGGCATGCTGCATCTCACAGCCTCTTATGGGGTTAAGAGGCTTTTGTGGGATCTTGGTGGGGGCAATCTTACTCCAGCTGTGATCTAGGGTGTTAAGGAAAAAGAGGAAGAAGCGGTGCTGCAATTAGCTAGACCTCTTTCTTGCTTTCCTTCCTTTATCCTCAGAGCATGGGACTTTCTGCCCCTGTGAAGCACTCCTGCAACTGCTGGCTTCCTAGGGCTGACTGCATACCTGGCATCTCTGCTCTGTAACAGTATTTTTCAAGGAAGACAAAAAAACTGATTTGGCCTCTTTCTGTCCTTTTCTCCATACAGAACAGAGCTATGTATGTAGCAATGTACTAGCTATGGGGAAGGGAGTGAGACTGAGATTGTATGTGTGGTGGTAACGTATCAGAGTTGGACTGATTTATTCAAGGCCATGTGCAGGATGGTGTTAAGTTGTAGTACCACAACTGTACTGCTACTTAATGACTTCAGGTTTTTGCACATGCAGAGCTGTGATTCAAGTGTGTCAGTGGTGCTTTAGATCACCATTGCAATTGGGTGATTTAAGCTTTTTAGACTGTCCTGGTTTCAGCTGGGATAGAGTTAATTTTCTTCTTAGTAGCTGGTACAGTGCTGTGGTTTGGATTCAGTATGAGAATAATGCTGATAACACACTGATGTTTTTGGCTGTTGCTCAGTAGTGCTTACCCTGAGTCAAGCACTTTTCAGTGCTCTGCCAGTGAACAGGTGCACAAGAAACTGGAAGGGAACATGGCCAGGACAGCTGATCTGAACTGGCCAAAGGGATATTCCATACTATAGAATGTCATGCCCAGTATATAAACTGGGGGGAGTTGGCTGGGAGCCACCGATCGCTGCTTGGAGATGGGCTGGGCATTAGTTAGTGGGTGGTGAGCAATTGTATTGTGCATTGCTTGTTTCTCTTGGGTTTTATTCCCCTTTATCATCATTATTATCATTATCATTATTATAATACTCGAAACTTCAAAGGGAAAATGGAGGAAATCTCAGGTATAAGATATGTGAATGAATATAAGTTTCTCTTTAATAAATGAAACTTTAGTTTTCAGGTTATTTTAAGAGTACACTGATCAGGTGGGAGACTTATGTTGATGGATTAAAAAATTTTAATGATAAGAAGTCATCAAAACCACATGAAAGAGCTCCATCTCCATTGTTTACATGGTGTTTAGCAGTGCCTGGTACTTATCCTAGAGACAAAAATTTCTAACAGAATAGGAGTCAGGTTTCTGGACCAATCCAGCAGACAACATCTAATTCTATCACATTGGCAGCCAGAGCTGTTTTGTCTGGTGCTGGTGGCAAAAGTGCTATAATGCCACAGAAGTCATCACCTTACTCATTCTCCTCCTTTTTAATTGTATAAGCTTATGATTTTGTGTTACTTCCACAAACTTTAGAGATTGATAATTCAGGACATTCAATATTGTTGTCAATGTTCAGTCTATATCATAAGTTTTTGACATCAACCTGTTCCTGTTCTGTGTCCCTAATGACCTCTTGCAGTCTTGTGTAGTCTTGTATGAGGCCTCCTAAGAGAAACTGAGCATTGGGGTTTTTTCCTCTCTTAAATGATCAGATTTATTCCAAATCTTTGCTTGCATGGGGAAGGCATTTTTTTTAATGTTAAGAAATACTGTCTTTCTTGTGGTTGGGAAATTTTGAAAGAACAGCTTCTATGTCCAGACTTGGTTATGGTGGGGGGGGTTTGTGGTTTGATTTTTTTGTTTGTTTGTTTTCCCTTCTTTGAAAGGCTACAAGGTCTTTTTGGAATCCTTTAAGATTGCAATGTACTTGTTATAGGTTATAAATTTAAGAGTGGAATTTTTCTTCCCCCTGCCCCCCCACTGAAGGAAAGACAGAGTTTGAATGGAAAGGGGGAAGGGGTCAATTAGCCTTACAAAGGGTCTAGCTGGCCTGACCGCATTCCTAGCTAATGGCCCATCAGAGACTGGGGGGAGAGGGGAGGAGTTTTGGGAGGGGGTGCCTGGCTCTGCTCAGAGGAGAGAGGGGCAGACTGCTGAGTTCTCGAACGGAGACAAAGTCTGTGTGCGGGCATTTTTTGGAGAAAAAACCTGGAAACTGGGCTTTTCTGGCTTCTCGTCCTGGTGAAACCGGATCACTAGTCTCGGCTGGCTTTGCACACTGCCTTGTGACTCCAACTGGAGCCTACTGTGTTAAAACACAGAAGTGGGGGGAACAGAATATCATTGGTCTGACTTAGGTTTAAATCTTTTCTAGAAGGGAAAGCAGATTGGTTCAAAATGTCATGTTGCATTAGTAGTTATTACAGTTTTTAACTAACTGACTGAGTTCAAATGGAAATTCTGAGCTTATATTTTCTTGACTGCATTTTGTGTCAGAAACTTTTACACCAGAATAGCATTTTAAGTAGGCAAATCAGAAGAAAAGGTGTCCTATACAAGAAGTAGTCAGTTTTTCAGCTGAAAGATGGTCTGAATATGAAATATACTTAAGCTACTTAGCTATTGGTAGATGGTATTGAGGAAACTAGTAAAGAGTTGTGAACTCTTGGTTAGTCTGGTCTATGTTGCTGAAGATCAGCATTCATGATAACTATTTACTATATTAGGTGAAAGATTTGATTTAAGCCTTTTCCTAATGTATATGTTTGTGCTTGCACCATTTGGCATCTCTAGGATAGCAGCAGATGAAGCCATGACTAAAATGACTGGTGAAGTTTGTTCCCTAAGTTTGTGAGGTTGGATTTCTAAGAGTACACATATGACCAGTTGTGCTATGTTAAGTGTTAGCTGTGTGCTTAATTCCTAGTTTATAAACGCTCAGCAAATTGTTAAAGCACTGTTAAATATTTGACTAGTTCATAATAGTATGAAGTCTTATGCTAATTAAGCTGAAGTAGCTAAATTTGTTCAGAATTACTAGATGCTTTCCATCTGATTATTTTAAGCTCTCAGAACTGGTAGGTGTTTGTTATCCAAGACTTTAAATATAGGAAAATAGTAGTTAAAAACAGTTGCTCTACTCATCAAATTTAGGACTTGTTTCATTACTGCATTGTGAGATTATTATAGCCCTCACTAGTGGTATGAGTGTTGGATCATATTTTCTTGCTTTTTTCTTTCTAGAATGTAGGAGTTACACAGCATATTTATATTTTCTGCTATGGTTTATCATGCAAATGTCTGTCTTGCAACTATTGTATCTCGGGAGGGGGAAATGGTCTAGTTTACCACCTTGTCCTGGTTTTGGTTGGGATAGAGTTAATTTTTTCTCAGTAGCTGTTACAGTGCTGTGCTTTGGATTAAGTATGAAAATAATGCTGATAACACAGTGATGTTTTGGCTGTTGCTCAGCAGTGCTTACCCTGAGTCAAAGGCTTTTCAGCGTCTCATGCTCTGTCAGTGAGGAAGTACACAAAAAACTGGGAGGGAGCATGGCCAGGACAGCTGATCTGAACTGGCCAAAGGAGTATCCCATACCATAGAATGTCATGCCCAGTATATAAACTAGGGGAATTACCCAAGAGGGGGCCAACTGAGGTTCAGGGACGGGCTGCGTATCAGTCAACGGGTGGTGAGCAATTGTGCATCACTTGTTTTTCTTGGGGTTTATATCTCACTTTCTTTCCCTGTTTTATTAATGTTATTATAATGTTAAATTTTACTTTGTTTCAATTAATTAACTGTTCTTAACTCACAAGTTTTACTTTTTTTCTAATTCTCCCCATCCCACTGGGGTGGGGTGGAAGTGAGGGAGCGACTGTGGGGTACTCTAGTTGCCAGTTGGGGTTAAACCATGACATACCCTTTTCTTGGTGGTGATGTAGCTTCTAGAGTAGTGAAACTGATCTCAAGAGATCTTTAAATAACTTCGGTAGCAGTCAATAGTAGGAACTACACTAAACCCCTATCTGCTCTTGGAGTTGGCAGAACCTGTGTCATCCCCTTATTTGCTGCGTTTGGAAGTCAGGCCAACCTTAGATGTTAGTTGCAGATGCTTTTCTCTTGTGACAGGACTCTCTTTTTGGAAAGGGTCCATTTTAAAAAGGTCACCCATTTGCTGCAACAGTTAAAAGTGAATTTAGAATAGGTGCATCTTCTAGACTCTTGTTTGGCACATCAGTCTCTGGCTAAAGGAAAAGCTTGCACTGATCTGCCTTGACCACAGGGGTGTCTATAAGTAATTTTCGATTTTCTTATACTCTTACCTGGAAAACTTGTAGTTCTAGAGGCTTGTGTGGTGCATAAACTTTAACTTCATTGGAAACTTGTATGGCTGGTAAGTCATTCAGTGATTGAAAAACTGATACATTAGTGTACTGTGTTTTCTCAGTCTTGTAGTGTTTTCCCTTCATCATCATCATGGCTAGGCTTCGCGAACGAAGATTTGGGAAGGGCTCTACCCACGTTTGTTGCAAGTGCGTTGGTGGCTAAAAAGGCCAATACGAGATAGGCATGTCCAGTTGCAAAAGGCACAGCAAAAAGACTCCTTAGGTGGTATATTCTGCAAGGCACGATTCTTTCTGCGTTGTCTTTTCTCCTCAAGGGTGATCCTGCGTGCTTTCTCAAAGGCATCAGCAGCGTTATAGATGGTGTGTCTCCAGACCTCCCGATTGGAGGCCAGAGTAGACCAGTTATGATGATCAATATGACCAAGGCTGAGATGTTGTTTCAGGGAGTCCTTGTATCTTCTCTTTGGGGCTCCTCTCTTGTGGCAACCGGTGGCAAGTTCACCATAAAGCAAGATCTTAGGGAGATGGTGGTCCTTCCTGCCCAATGGAGCTGTGTTCTCAGTAACATGACCTCAATACTTGTGACTGCTGCTTGTTCTAGAACAGATGTATTGGTCACATAATCTGACCAGTGGATGTTTAGGATTGCGCAGAGACAGCGTTGATGGAAGCGTTGATAGAGGAGAGAAAGAGGCGGAGCCTTGCCAATGGGTGCGCAACCCCTGTGGAAGAGGAATGGGGAGCTTCGGGGCACACAGAGGTTTGCCGTTCCAGGTTTGGGGGAGGGGAAGGGTGTCGAGTGGGCCATGGGGGTCCTCAGACTGGCGGGAATGAGAGTGTTTTCCCTTATTTCTGTGTGAAATGTATGGCAAATTAACTTATGTCCCCAATATGCAGTCAGGATCTTGAAGGAGGAATAGAACTGTCCATTATCAGTTAAGAACCTTAAATCTGTAACCAGCCCAAATAGTATGTGCTTTTAGCAAGTGCAGTGTCTTTAATGAACAAAGTGGGACATGACATGAGGATAACTGCGTAACTACAGGTGTCTAACATTAACGTAATGAATCCATATGGAACAACAGAGTGAGAGATGCCATGCTTCTCTGAGTGTGGAAGGGCTGTTTTCCACTCTTTAACTTCCCACTGACTGATATGTACTGAAGTAGAAGGTCTAGTTGCCCATTATGTCATGTTAAGCAATGGCACAATTTGAAGAATCAATTTCTCCTAATGTTTCTCACTGCTAGGATGAAACTATCCAACATCTGCATGCCCTATACAGATGTTATTGCCATCACTAGAGTGTTGTCTCGTAATCCAGTAATGTGATATGTATGCAGACCTACTCTTCAGGGGCCCTTTTCTCCCTGTCTTTCCTACTCACGTATTCTGGAAATGTTTTTAAAAGTGCTGTTTTATTGATTCCTGTCCTTCTGCCCCTCAATCATTGCACTGGAAATTACAAACTGAATCAGTTCTCCCAAAAATCCATAAGCCAAATGCTGAACTCTGTTATTGGTACTTTGGCTGAACGCCCGGTGTCCACTGAGACTCTGCCCAACCCCCCCCAGAGGGAGAAGGAGGAGGGAAGGGGAGAAAGGAGAAAAAAAACTTGCAAAACCGAGGCTGCTGAGAAAGGTGGTTTTATATTTACACAAAGAAAAAAAACTATAAGCACTATACACACAGGGGAAACTAACAATAAAGACTACTTCCCCACAAAAGGTCGAAAGGTGTTTTCCTCCTGTGAAAACAACCATCTATTCCACGCAACTGTCCCAGAAGAGAAGGAGGAAGTTGTTTCCTTCTCGTCTCTTTATATCTGAGCTGATGTAGCATGGTATGGAATAACTTATTGGTAAAATATACATCAGGTGACCTATCCTAGTTCCATTTCCCTCCCAGGGAGGGTTACAAACCCACTACAAGTTATTAATACCATTTTTAGCAGTGCCTTCCAGTCATGGGGTGTAAACACATATGTGCTACTTAGGGTCTCCAGGAACGAAAACATGTGGGGCGAGGAAACACCACTCTCTTTAACTATCTGCCTCAGTTCCTTAACAACATCATACGGTACACTTTGGAAATGAAGGGCTTGCCGGGACCAATAAATGACAGGGCATGCATTCACTACTTTCCAATAGCCCACGTGTAACGCTTCTTCCTGACATTTCTCCCACATGCCTATGGAAGCACCACCACACGACTGCATAACCAATTCCCCTTCTGCATCCTCCATAAATTTGCTGTCTATTTGCTCATCATACTCATCTCCCTCCTCATACGGAGGCATACTAGAACATGGCGGCGGCGGAAGGGAGAGCTCCACTTCCGTCCCACGGCGGGAGCAACATGGCGGTGCCCTTGTTACCACACGGCTCCCACATGTTGGTTGTGCAATTGGCGGGGGCGGAAGGGGACGCTCCGCTTCTGCCCCGTGGCAGGAACAAGATGGCTGCGCCCATCTTGCCACGTGGCTGCTGTGTGCCGGTTGCACAATTGGCAGAAGGGAGAGCTCTACTTCCACCCCATGGCGGGAGCAAGATGACTGCACCCATCTCGCAGCCACATGGCTGTCCTACAGCAGCTCTGCAGCGACCATGTAGCCGAAACGGACCTGCGGTTCCTCTCCTATCTCATGGCAGGAGCTCATCGGTTTCTCCTCCGTAATGACCACGCAATACAGGCAAGGTAGCAGCTCCTCATTAGCCACGCACCGGTAACCAAGCAGCGTGACGTCCGTCGCTGCACTGAGCGGAGCCGCACTGGCTCCAACAAGCGTGGCGAGTGGCACTGTGGGGGCCCCAGGAAGTGGCACTGCAGAGGCCTCGGTGAATGAAGCCATGCCAACCCTGGTGACTGTGGCGAGTAACGCCGCAGGGGCCTCAGCTAACATGGCAAGTGGACCCCCTGCCGCAGGCCCTGCTCCATGCGCCCCCACACCATGTGGTACCACCACGCCATTTTCCTCCCTTTGTTGGCAGCAGGAGACTGGTGCCACGCCGATCCTTCTGCAATCTCCCTCCCATCCCCTTTCCTCTCCCTGTTGTGAGGAACCTCCCACACCTCCATTTCCGCACAATGTCTCTGAGGAAACCCAAGGGGGGAGGCAGGGGCTGCAGGAGGGAGAGGGGAAGTGGGGTTCATTGCTGCGGCTGGATTTGCTTGTCTGCTGTGAACCTTTAAGGCGTTCATTATTTCTTTCCAGGCAGCTAGGTTTGTAAACACCTCCATGTCTCCAGAACTCACTCTATTGAATAGTCTGTTTCCAATTCTTTGCCAAGATTGCATTTGATGGGTTTCAGTTAGCGGAAGTCCCGGTTCATATATGGCAATCCAATTTAAAAGTGCCAGCAGTTTATTTTCTCTTACATCTTTTTTCTGCATTTTAAAAAACTGGCGAATGGCTTCAGCATTTTCTTTCATTTCTTGGGAATACCTCCCTCTTGTTCTGGTAGCTCACCTCTGGCTACTGAATGCTGATTTTTTTTCTTTTTTCTTCAATTCCTTTTCAGTCCTTGTTCCTTTTGTCCTATCCTTCCAGAGGTGACTGGTGTGCGCGATATGTTTTGAAGAGCTCTCCACTTTTCCTTTGATTTCTGCCAGGAGGATGCTACGGCAGACGTCCCAAAGCCTAGTGCTTCTGGTTACCGATGCCTGTTGATAGTCCCTGATTCAGAGTCGCCATTTGTAGCATTTGGGTTCACGGACCAAACAGATGCATGTGCAGCTGTAAAATCATTTATTCGCACGCTAACAAGCCCTTATATACCTCCTGTGACATCATGTGGTATTTCCCACACTCCTTAGTGAGTTCTTATAGTGGGCATGCTCCATAGAGTCTTTCTCCAGAGGCGTGACAAAAAGACTACACTTCCCATGCTTCCGTGGGACATGTTCCTGTATAATGTTAACCCTTTCCCCACATAGTACCATGCAACTAACTTGTTTCCCTAGCCCAAAAAAAATGTTTTGTGTTCTTTGTCAATTTAAAACATGCAGTAAAGCATCAGACCAAAATTTGTTCCCCTATGTACCGTTCCCACCGATGCTCTTCAGTATCCTGTTCTGGAGTCTGGATAACAAAGGCAACAGTGATAGTGCTGCAGCTGTCCATTAGCTGGTTTGGAGCAAGGCTTTGGGACCAAGTCCTTTAAATTTCTAAAAGAACAGTAACAAAGGTAAACAAACCTTTACTGCACAGTGTTACCGCTTTGATTAAAGCAAATATAGTTCAGGCCCAGAAGCATAGTAGCAACATCAGTAACTTTCTAACTGACTGCAAATTATTTTCTTTTCAAACCAGCAAGACAGAGCAACAGCAAGATGCTTGTAACAGTGGTCCCTGAATAGCCTATCAAATCTGATTAGTTGCAAGCTACTATTTTAATTAAAAGTTTTTTGGAAAGGGGGTGATGAAATGTAGCTGGCAGCCTGTTCTAGTATTACTGTGTGCAGTGCTTAACAATTCTGACAGTGCCTTCTGCAGTAATGGTATCTTAATAAGTGCACACTCATAGTGAATCAGGAAGAGCAAGTGTGATATAAAATCAAATGCTACCTGAATCTACAGTGTGACTGTCTCTCTGGAAATGGTGCATTTCATGATTAGTTTGCTATTGATGTGCCTTAGCTAGTTGTGTAGTTAAAATAAGGTGTTGCAAATGGCAATCATTTTTCCCCCTCTGCCTTGAACTTAATGCAGGTGCCTGGTCTGCATGAGGATTTTACTACAAGATTGCCAACAAAAACAAGATACTTATTACTTATGTGAGATGTTTTGACACTAAGGATGCATCCAAGGCTTTATGCAACTCTAGATTGATATACTACTGAAAACCTCCATGGATGCTAGATGTGCACATCTTTAGTTTTGCAGGATTTTTATGCATTGCTACTAGTGTCCTGGAACAAATTGATAGTGTCACAGTAACCTAATGTTCAATTACCCAATATTGTGAGATGGTAAACTTAGTATGTCCTTGCAATGACCTGCTGGAGATGGGGTATTGTAATGGGTTTGTTACCCTCTCTGAGAGGGAAATGGAACTAGGATAGATCACCTGATGTATATTTTACCAATAAGATATTCCATACTCTGTTACATCAGCTCAGATATAAAAGACGGGAAGGAAGTAAGGTCCTTCTTCTCTTCCGGGTAGCTGTGCAGTGGCGGACGGGCTGCTTCTTCGGGGGAGAAGAGCGTTCATTGTGGGGAGCAGTCTTTGTTGTTAGTTTTTCTCTGTGTGTGTAGTGTTTATAATTTTTTTTCCTCTCTGTGTACATATAAAACTGCTTTTCTTGGCAGTTTCGTTTTAGTAGGTTTTTTTCCCTTCTTCTCCCCCTTTCCTCCTCCCCTTTCCCTCTGGAGGGAGGTTGGGCGCAGGCCCAGTGAATACCTGGCGTTCAGCCAAGGTAAACAATAACACGTATAAATTATTATTCTAAAAATGATCTCTGAATTTTCAATGTCCTTTATGTAGGTACAGTCTGGAGTAAACTGCTTCTGGTAAATGAGGTAGACAGCATAAACTCTATTGCCTGTAGATAACTGGTACTGCATTGAAAAAACTTCCTTGTCAGTTGAGTTGCCAAAGTGAGGAGTTTACTTTCTCTCATCAAAAGTTTTAAAATCCTTTAGAAAATGAGTACTTGCTTTTCAGTCTGAGGTAGTAACTAGAAGAAAGACAGACTTGGAGAAATTAAAGAAAGGAGAAATTAAAGAAAGTGTGTAGAGGCCTTCTCCCAAGTTCAACTCTGCTATAATAGTAGTGAATGATGGGCAACCATAGTACATGCTTGCAGGCAGTGTCTCAGTCTCCAGTGCAGTTGGAAACAGTGAGGCTAAGAGTAAGATTGGGGAATGATGGGTGTGAATGTTAGATCTGCTTCATGGTTTGCTTTGAGTGCTGTCTGCTGCTGGTGGGGGTGTGCCAGATAATTTCATGTTTTTGAAGAATGGCTGTTGGGCATTTTAGTATATGAGCTGGAGGTCTTCAGAAACAAAGGGCAACTCTGATTCTTTGTCGTGTATAATGCCGCAAGGAGGACTTAAAAAATCAGTTATTTGAAGAATTATGTTGTAGTGTCTTAAGAAAGATCTTGTGATGTACTTCTAATCTAGCAAAAGAACCAGTTATGTTATTGAACACACCATGAGCATCCTGGAGGAGGATTTTAGCTAACAGCTAATTAGGCAGCTAATTCTATCTTAAAAGCAGCTCTTTCTCAGGACAGACTGGCTCTGTGTTAAAAGCTGGCTAGGTACTTCTGTGTTTAACATCTTGGCCATGTAGGATGTGCATCCAAATTTTAAGTTGTTAGTAAAATTCTGTGGGCAGTGAATGAGGCCTCTTGTTAGCATTGTTTTCTTGTGTGTATCGAAAAATATCTTCCTAATGGTATCATTTATTGTACACCTGTATTGTGCATTACCCGGTGTGTCTAGACAAGTGCCACACTGGCTAACTGACTGCATACCCAGTATGATAGGATCCCTTTTTAGAGCAGCAGGGATTAAAGTGGAGAGGATCAGTGTGGTATTTCCAGTAGGAAGGGCTAGTCTTAATGCCAGGGGAGGCAGGGTGTGCTCCATGGTGCTGGGACAGAGATGCCTCTGAGCACTGTGATCTGGAAGTCTCTGCCTTCCTGATCTGCTTCTTGACTCTGTTTTTCCTTTCTTCTTCATTTTACCATTTAGATTGTCAGACCCCGGGCTAAGTTATTTGTCTGCTTAGTCAGTTCTCAGAGCTATAAAATAAGTTTGCTTATCTCTCTTGGGAACAGGATAAACAGCAAGTGTCTGCAACATGCCCCATAATCTAGAGATAAGACGGTGTAGAACTACATAGACTTATGCTGTGCTACATATATAAAGTTGTTAAAGCTGTTTTAAAATGTTTTTCAGGTTCTAAATGGCTTCTAAGAAGTTGGGATCTGAGTCTCATGGTAAGTGAAATTTGGCATCCCTGTCTCTTCAATAGAATGAATCCTACTATTGCTGCTGACTAATGTCCTAGCCTAGACAGTCCATAGAAACTAATCTGTTTAACCTCTGAGTAGTTTTTTGTTAGAAATTAAGTGCCTTGGCTTCCTTCTTGCATAGGTGCTTGCTGATGCTGTGCTTGTTCTCTGGTTAAGCTGAAATTCAACCTGTGACTGTTTCCTACTCCTTCATGGCAGAATAATACCTTCCCCTTCCTCCATGTACTCCTTCAAAATCAAAGCTGAACTGCAGTTGTGGTACTGATTTGATGTTTACTGAAGTGGACACTAGATCTAGCTCCTTTCTATGGAAGTCATTTGAACAGCTGGATTGAAAGTGAAGCTTTTAATATATCATAGAACTATGCTTGTTTTTTGCTTAGCAGTGAATTTTTTTCCTAAATTGGACTAATCTGGTTCATCAGGCAAGTGAAGAAGAGAATATCATCTTCTGCGTTTGAGATGCATAGTGTCATGCAGATGTTTGGTATGATAAAAATTATTTGCCTGTGTATGTGCTTATCTCTTAAGAAATAATGTTTCTGTGGAACATTAAAGTTCAGTTAGTTGTATGTAATGTATCTTCTTCAAATCAGTAATCATTCAATGCAGTACTGAGAGGTTCATGTGAAATTGCTAACATAATTTTTCATGCTATAGAAACTTCTGCTTTTAGAAATTCAGCCTTGATCTTCCTGGATAATCTTTCAGATAACAGGGTCTTGGGGAATTCCAGTTTTCTTTGAGCTTTTTATTCAGTCTGGCAAGTGTAAAGTTGAACTACGGAATAAGAAATGCCTCACTAAAATACATGGTTAAGAATTAATATGGCCTATCAAAACTTAATTTTTAGATGGTCTCCTTTGTGGCCCAGTGATCCTGCTGCAAGACAATTAATTTATTTATTGGATTGCTGCCAGCTCTTCAGCAGTTGTTATCTTGTATCTATGAACACTCTGAACTGCTTGTCTATTGAGTCTATTTTTACTTCTCTCTTCTGCTTCCTAAACCAGACTAGTAAAGACACTGCTCGGAGCTAGAATTCAACCTGTCTTAAATATTTCGCCAAACAGTATGGTGTGGTGGAACATGCTTCTGGCTTCAAAATAACAAAATCAAAACAAATGGTGCTGTAAACTGGCTGCTTAACTTGTCTGCTCTTTTGTGTACCCTCTATTCCTAATGATAGCAGTGACACTGTCACTGTATTGTTTCTGAGGAGTAGTGGAACAGCTTCCTTGGCTTATTATGTCTTAAGAAATCAGCAGGGCAATTTTTTTCAGTTTTCTCCAGGGTTGTTAAGAAATAATTCCACCAAGTGAATTTTGGCTTGCTGTAAAGCATCTAGTCCAACAGCTACTTTCAGCTCAGTGTCTCTGGCAGGCTGATGAAATCAGTCAACATTGTTGATGCATTTTTTGTACTTATTGTTGAGCTGCTTATTGGAGGTTAGAGGACTGTCGTTGAATCACAGAATGGTTGAGGTTGTAAGGGACCTCTGGAGATGGTCATGTCCAAACCCCCTGCTCGAGCAGAGCCACCTAGAGCAGATTGCTCAGGACTGTGGTCAGATGGAAATGAAGATGGGAACATAAAGTATGGATGGAGTGGAAGGAACACTTTTCCTGTTTTGGAAGGTATTCTTAGCATACACCTATAACTATGCCTAAGCATGTAACTTCAAATGCTCTCATCATTAGAATAATTGGAAGTTCGAGCTTAAGTTCCAGTAATTAGTACCATCTAGAAATGCAGCTCTCATCTGTTGCACAAAAAGTGTGGGTTATACCAAGTGCAACATGTTAATATTGCTGTTGTATTCTCACTTGAAAACTTTTAACTCCAGTTTCTAAGAATTATGTATGTTTTGTGGGACCATAAAACCTAAGTTCTACTTGGTTTCAAAACTGTTCCCCATTTATAACTAGTAACTTGTTTTATCTGAAACGTTTCCATTTTTCTACCAAACTGGAGGACACTTCTATGAGTTGGCCAGCATATTACACTGAAGTGGAGAGAAATCTTACTCCCATAGTAGAAACTTGGGCCAGGAATATCATACAGTACATGGTGTCAGAGATCAGACTGACAGGTACAGTTTTGCCAGGGCTCTTCTCAGAACTTCCTCAATATGCTTTTAACTGCTAGAAGGATGAAGTGACTAACAGCCATATTAACTAACAGTTTAAGAAACCCTTTAATTGCTTCACTTGAACATGTGACTCTTTAACAGTGGCTTGCATAATACTTTCTATGTGTAGGTTTTACTCATTGCTTTAGAATTTCTCATTTAAAACAATTTGCACCCTTACCCATCAGTGTGTTCAAGCAGAAGGGTCTTCTGTTTACAAAAATAAAAGGATTCTTAGCTTTCTGGATCAGATTTTAACTTCACTAGACTAGTACTGTTCTGATTGGGCTGGAACAAAGTGAATACTATGTGCATCAATGTTTTGCTTCAGAAAGACTTTTTACTATCAAATGTCCTAAAACACTTGGTGTGTTTCTTAATGTGTACTTGTGGGTTTTGTAGCAAAGTTGTATTCAAGATGAGGTTATAGCAGTGGTCATTGTTAAAGAAATAAGCATACTGGGAAGAAACTAGGTGGGGTTTGCTATTTGTTTTTTTTCTGTACCAAAACAAAGAGTGTTGCTATGTAAATACCACAGTGTGTGTTTGTACCCTCTGTGGCTAGTATCTATTTTAGGCAAACAAGAAGTCTGTGCAAGAGGAGGTGTCTACCACTTAGTGTGTCAGTAGGTCTAATAAGACATGCATTTGTAATGCAGTGCGTTAAGAGGCATGGACTCAGCAAAGGGGGTGAAGAACTGAGACATTTATTCAAAGGGTCGCAGCCCTTTTATAACCAAACACAAACAGAAAACATTCCTTATAAGGCAAAAGGTGTAACTGCAACATCCCATTGGCTGCTAGCTGTTGCCTGGGGAGACTGCAGTTTTTCGGAGCTACAAACTCATCCCTGTAATGAGTTGCTCTGTGCTCTGCAAGGTCTGGTTCTTTCCAGGCCTTCAACCTGCTTATATCCCACAGTTCCCCTCTTTTTATGTTTTAAGAACACTTGTTTAATTGTAAACATTTAAAAAAATATAGTATATAAAAAATATAAAAATATACATGTAAACCAGTCCTAACTGCAACATATATTTAATTGACTGTTTTACCTTCATCCCTTAAAGTGATCCCCAAAAAGGTTAAAGCCTTGCATTAGGCAAATAAAGGACCCAACCATCCCAAATGTCCTTTATTCCACCGAAGGATCTTGTGTTGTGCCTTGGTGTTTCAGGGATCTATCCTCTGTCATTTGTCAGCTGGCTCTCCAACCAAGCAGGTCCAAAATGCCATAGCAGGAGAAAGGCTGCAATTTTACGTGGATAGCTGTGGCAATGCTGGTTTAACCCATCTATCTTGAACTAAAACCTATAGAAATGTAAGCATACTCTCTTCCTCATGTTGTGATGGAAAATGGTCTTTTCCACTGGCCTGTTTGCAAATTTTTGATTATAATTTGGGCTTTTCCTTGAGGTTTTACATTATTTGTATTCGATTTAAAAATTTAATATATAGCAGGCTTTGGCAACACGTTCCTGTGGGGTTAACCTGTACTCCACCCCTCTTTTGTTTTTTAAGGAGAGATCTTGAGGGTTAGTGTTGATAGAAGGTGCAGGCAAAATCTGCTGACAGACTGTTGTATAAGTGTGTTTTATTTGAGATATTGTTGCTTGGATTCACACACACACACACACACATTTTTTCATTCATGCTGGCGGCCACCATTCACACTCCGCACATACATGTTCTTCATTTTATTCTGTTTTTGTTGATTGGTCCCAGTGAAACTGTGTGTGACTTTATGTGGTGTATGTTCTAATACTGTAAGGGCAGAAGGGCACTTACTGAAACAATTAGAAACAAAAGCAAACATTATTTTAACAACAAAACAAAACCCAATACCATGCTGCCACACCGGAAGACTACACTGTAAACAAAAAGCAAGCATTCAGTGATTCCACTCCACAGACTCTGTCTCTGCCCTATCTGATTTCACTGTTCATCGTGGTTCCTCATTTTCGGAGTTAATTTCATTTCTAGGAATTCCTATCTGTAGACATCGCAGGAATCAGATGACAGTTCTTTCCATTTTCATTGAAAGCAGCTTGTCATTGCTTGCTCAGGCATGCGTCCAGTGCCCTGGCTCCGTGGAGACAAACATTTCCGATTAATAGCAATATAAATTTATACAATGATTGATCTCAGAGGGTGACAGTGTAAAGACAGTTTTAAGTGCTTTAGATCTACAGCTATCCTAAAGCAGAAAACATCCTTCCCCCACAGTGGTGCAAGCAAGCAGCTGATAAGGTTTCAGTTTGCTGTGTTTTGTTTCCCTTCCCCCATAGCCTGTAGGCAGGGAGATGAAAAGCAAGGGAGGAGAGGGGTTTGGATTTTTTGTGTGCCCTCCCCCACAGACTGCAAGGCAAAACCACTTTTTTCTCCAACCATGTGATAAACAAAGTCTTGAGTTTCTATAAGTTTTTGAATAATAGTTTATTTATATGGTAAAAGCAAGCAGCTGGCTGGGTGACAGAAATGGGACCATTTTCCCATATCTGCACACACCTACTACAGGGTACATTTAGTATTTATCTTAGCTACTTCATGCATATTAATTATATAATATACATATGCATTCTACAGATTTTTGCTAAGTATTTAATATATGGGTTTTCTTACAGCTAAAGCTAAAAGGGTTATCTCTACAACCGGTCATAATTCATGCATTCTTGGACGAACAGGCGCCTAAAAAAAACCATATTTTATTTTTGGGATAGTAGGGAGGTTTAGGGCCTCTTGACCTTGTAAGGGTCTGTTTTATTTCTTTATGGGGTGTAATTAAGTTTTACAATCCAGTTTTTTTATTTTGATGTAATCACCCATTTCTTTCACAAATCACAATTATTTATTTATCACAAACCAGAAAGTTGTAAAGTCCTGGTTTTTGAAAGTTTTACTCTTCCCCCACCCTGAGACAGCGGTAGAAGATAACAGAATCCACCTCCCCCCCAGCCCCGAGAAACTGGCAGTTTAACAAAAGACTCTCTTCTGACTGAGAGGCTGCTTGTAGTTGTTCCTCCACTAAGGGGTGTGTGAGAAAGAGAGTCTCGAAATAAAATAATTTTCCCAAATTAGAGTTTATTATATAGTAGAAGCAAGCAGTGCTGGGTGACAGACGGAATCTGGCTCCTAAATCTGCCACCCCATATGAGATACGAGGTCAGTACTTATTTCAGACATCTCATACATATTCATTACATACATGCATATACATTTTACATCGCTATTCCAGGTATTCAATACATGTTTTCTTTTACAGCCAAGACTAATTTGTTATCTCTACAACAAGTTATAAATCCATACATTTCTCAACAAAGAGGCGCCAGCATTCTGTTGATTCGACTTAGTTCGGATATACCTCATGTCCAGGGTAATAGGGAGGGTAATAATCTGTTTTATGTCTTTATGAGGGTGCAATTAAGTTTTACAATCTGTTTGTTTTTCTTCTTTCCTGAGGTTACACTAACCCATTTGTTTCCCATGTCTTTTTTATCGACAGGAATTATTGTCTGTGTTTATCACAGGTGTAAACATAGTAGCTTTGTTTTAGGGAGGGGCCATTGATCTAC
Organism: Corapipo altera; assembly: GCF_003945725.1. NCBI lineage: Eukaryota > Metazoa > Chordata > Aves > Passeriformes > Pipridae > Corapipo > Corapipo altera. The sequence continues at coordinate 449,596 of NW_020885018.1, read as the reverse complement.
CCACACAGGGTCATTTGTTTCCCAGGTTACCTGTGGGATTTACTGCAACAGAGTGACTCTTAGGAAAAATCCGTTGTGGACTGATTCCCCTATTGACTCAAGCAGTCCCTCCCACACAGAGTCAGTGATCCCGGTAGGACTAATGGAAACAGGCTTATTGTCTGAGCTATGTATGACCACGATGTCCTTGCTTTGCTTCGGGGAGGTCAGCCCAGGAATACTTGCTAAACAGGCATGAGTGTTCCTTAAGGGCCATTGTTTGGGCCATTGTGAGGCAGATGTGACCGTTACGTCTGCTCCACTGTTAACAATGTTAGATATTTCTGTTTTTGCCTCCCGTGCCTGCTGTTTAATATGGGTAAAATGCGTGCTTGTCTCCGGAATGGATTTAGAGGCGTGCACGGCTATTTGTGTTATTTGCTGCAGCCTGGCGGGACATGTCTGGGCTTGCACCGTGTGAGAAGCATGTTTACCCTGCCCCATCAAAACATCTGCAGTAACCGTTTATAAAAGGTTACGTGCCCCCGCAGCCGAATTTGCAATCATTTTTTTCTCTGCTAGCTGCTTCAGTTTGGATTCCCACATTGTGTACTGCATATCGGTCATTATTAAGCGAAATAGTGTTTTGAAATCGTGAGGGGTAAACACTTGGTACGGCCCCCCCCCCCAAAATCTGCATCTATCACCCCCAGCAACACAGTAAGACCTTTTAAAGTAACGGATGACCTGCCGATTAGTAAAGCTGCTTTTTTGTGACTCAAGGGGCCACATGTAGCAACCGGTAGCTGCGCGACCTCCGTGTCCCTCAGCGTTAAGTCTGTATTGCTGGCTGTGCTGGCGAGCAGTTCACAACCCCCCAACCGGAACGCCCGCAGCATGAATCAGAGCGCAACCAGTGCCGATAACGCGCTTAGCGTACACACCACCCGCCTCAGCACCGACAGCCCTGACCCCGCCAGCAGTCTCGGCTCGGGCAGGCGCGCGTCCCCGGCGCTCTCTCGGACCATCCTCTCCTCCTCGGGCCGGAGCGGCAGCGGAATCTACAACCGCCCGTCCCTCTGTCAGCCGTCCCGTCCCACCGCTCCAGAGCCGCTGCAGCTCGACTGGGGCCCCCGGGGAGCTGAGTTCTCCTATTCCTCCTCCGCCATCAGGCTGTCCTCCGCACAGGAGCGACCCCGAGCCCGGCAACGGCCGCGTGCCCTCCCCGCACAGATCCCGGTCAGGCGAAAACAGACCCGGAGAAACTTTTAAAGCTGCTGTGTCCTCCGCGCGCCCCGCCCCCCCCGTACTCGTGCCCATGTGTTCTGAAAGTTAGGACAGTATAAGTTTAAATCCTTTTCCTTATCTGTAAATTCTGGATCCTCTTCAGAGTCGTCCGACAGAGAAACCGACGCTGCGGCGGCGACACTGTGTAAGCAAAGTTTGCGGGGATGGGGCAGTGGTGAGGTCTTTGTTCCTGGTCACGCCACAGGCGAATGACGGTGGCAGTGGCGGCGGCAGTGGCGACGCGGAAGGCATCAACCCCGGCAACACAGGAGATGGCGGCAGCGGCGGGGCATGGGGTGGCGGTAGCACACAAGGCTTCAGCTCGTGCTGCCCTGGCGGCTCGGAATCACCTGCCGTTTCTGCGCGGTCTTCTCCGGAGCTGGCATGAGCCTGCAAAACCTTGAAAACTGCTCTCCGTGATGTTAATAGAGAAGTAGCCATTTTATTGCCTAGCGTGGCACTGTCCCATAGTTTGTAACCGATATCGTCCCAAACTCTCGGGTCATATATTGAGGTAATATTTAATGTGGGAACAGCTTTGGATGCCCACAAAAGGACACGTTCTAAATTTTCTTCTTCTACCATCCTCCCCTATTTTTTAAGGAATGTAGCAAAGGCTTGCGAGACTGTCTTTTGCTGTTCAGTTAATGGAGTTCCCGATTCGTTCTCGGCTGCTTACCTTAACGTCCAGTGAAGGGTAATTAAGAGCTCTATTTTCGTCACTTCCTTTCAGCGAAAATTCCTGTAACGTTCAGCCGAGCTGCACTGCCAGAGAAACAGCTTTATTTCTGTCACTGTGGGCGCCATTTGCAGTGCATTAAGAGGCATGGACTCAGCAAAGGGGATGAGGAACTGAGACTTGTTTTCAAAGAGTCGCAGTCCTTTTATAGCCAATCACAAACAGAAAACATTCCTTATAAGGCAAAAGGTGTAACTGCAACTTTGCCCTTGTGACCACTTCCGTACAAATGTTACTTCCTACTTGTATGCCAAAACTTGGATTTTAATTTAGCTTAGCTGCTCTAAAGCTGGGATTTTTAAAGCCTGTTTTGAATATGACAAAAAAGAAGGATCTTTTTAGAGACATAACAAAATACAGTGTTCAGGAGAGCTTCATTTTCCAGTTGTATAGGGATAGTCTTGACACAAGGGAAGCTAAAACATTTGGTATATTGACTTGAAAATCTGTTAGTTGTTGGACTGTTGTGTGTTTGGGTTTTCTTTAGTAAGAGCTAGAACATTACAAACAAACCAAAACTGAGGCAATGAAGTCCAAATACATTCAACTTCCTTTGTATTGAGTCACCTGGTATAGTTTGGGCAGCTGTACTGGTTTAAAAGTTAACCAGCAGGGGAAATGAACTCAACTCAAAAGAGAGATTATAAGTCACAATAACAATTTAATAAAATAGTACAATAAGTACGATTATACAGACAAACAATTGGTCTTAACCCACAAAACCCAAATGTATAACCCAGCACCCTGGGGCATGAACAAAGTGGTGTTTTTTGGGCCCCCCCTGAATCCAAAGTAAAGGGAGAGGGGAAAAACCTGCTGGTGGGAGAGCTGTTGCAGTCTGGTCAAAAGTAGTAATTGCAGTCCAGTTGAGGGTGGTGGTCTCAGTCTGGTTGAGAGTGGTGAGCTGCAGTCTTCCTCTGGATCCCACGAGCGGTAAAAAGGTTCCGAAACTCCAAGTTTATATATTCTCCAGTTCAGGCAGGAATGCTCAGTCCTTCCCTCAGAGCAGGGAATTCCATAAAAGGATGCTCAGTCCTTCCCTCAGAGCGGGGAATTCCATAAAAGGGTATGAGGACAGGAACATCTTTCTATTTCGCAGGCCTCTACTGATAACAGTTTCTGGGAAATGGCATGGAAGGCTATAGAATACACAGTTTTGGGCTACACCCATCCAGTGATGAATTGGTCGCACCTGTTCTAACTAGGACAGCAACAGAGATAAATAGCTCCCAAATACAGAAATGTGAGTCTTAATCGAATGCATTAAACTTGTTTCTTTATACAATTTCTGCTTTTGATCTTAGGTCCTTTCAGTTATCTTGATGATGTCCCATTTAAGATAGGAGACAAATTTAAAACCCCAGCAGAGGTTGGATTACCCATTGATTTCAGCCTTCCTGATTCTTCTAAGCTTGTCAGAGAAGCCCAGGTAAGTGATGTGTTTTGCCTTTCTGCTCTCTTCCCCCTGGCCCCCAACATGCAGTGCTATAAACTGCAAGTAGTCACAGTTTGCACGCATATTCAATGTTATTTTTGACGGTCCCATAGTGTCGTTTTGTATGCCAGGCAGTAGTTGCAGAAGATCTGTTAGACTGTATTGAAAGATAAAAATATGATAGGCTGTACAAAAAGCTTCTACTTTTTAAAAAACTTAATAATATTTATTTTAGTGTATCTATTTCAAAAAAGCAGAGCGTTTTTGTTGTAGTAGTTATAGGTCTAAATATTACCCTGACTGAGTAGCATTTTTAAGAGGAAAAATGCTAAGAACTGATATACCCATGCTATGGCATGCTTGCAGAATCTTGTTTGAGGGTAACAAATGTTTCTATGACCATATTTTATGTGTTCTCACAATAGTGAGAGGAAGAAATAAATTTTCAGTTCTTGTTTTCTGTGCAGTTCTGAGTGGGAATTCTTTTCCAGCTGTAGGGCAAACAGGTTACAGCTTGGTACATGGATGGCTTCCGGGTCTTTGAGGAGCATGTCTCTTATAAAAAAACCTCATAGTAGTATAAAATCAATTGCTTTAGTGTATATGTTGAAAATCTAATCTCCAAATGCAGGTTGTGATGCAAGAAGTCTAATTGAACTATGTTTTCTTGTTTGGGTCCGTGATTTTCCTTGGTCAGTCCAAACTGATGATTATTTTAATTTCAGTTGTGACAGATGATTCTTTTTTTATCTTTTTTTTCCTGCCCTGCAACTCGTCCACTGGAGAGCTGACTATCTCAATTACCCTACATCATGGCTTTTTCATTATAACCATTAAATGATTACCTGATTGTCCTAATACACATATTTCCACCCAGTTAAGGTGGTGTGGAAGAGCTAAAGGAGACTAATGTCCTATTGCTGGCTTCATTGTGCTAAGTCTCTATTTTCCTGCCAAGCTGAGGCTCACGTATAGTATGCCCAATTGGACTGCAGCACCCTGCATAATAGGATGTGACTATGTAGAGTATGCATCTTGCAGTGCAATTTGACATTTTTTACAGCTGTAGTGAGAGCTGTTAAAAAAATAAAAGTGCAGGGAAGCAAAATTACCCAAAGCCATATATTTTTATATAAATACCCCCCTTTTTTAATATAAAAAAAGTATTTGGTCAGTTTTGGTCTATATATATAACCATATACACACACACACATACACAAAAACCCTGATAGCTCTGCTCAGACAGCAAAGAATGTGTAACGAGTAGTGCTCAGCACTTCTGCCAGTGATTTGGTTTTCAAAATTGCCTTGCTGATAAATTGAGTAACACACCTCTTGGAGTCTTAGAGCTAAGGGAATGGAAAACTTTTATGCAGTTGAGACAACAGGTCTCTATGATCCCACTGGAGCCTGCTATAGGATAGGATGTGACACAACACATAGTGAGTCCCAGAAAAGTTTAGTAGAGGCCTAGCAAGCCTTGCTGGTTTGTTGCTCTTTAGAGATAGGAATTTGTATGACCTAGCAGTCCCATGGTAAGAGCACTCCGGTTATGTGCCATTATCCTGGCAAGGGTATTTTATGACTTCTTGTGAATCACAGGTAGGTTATGCCTTGGACTTAGCTTGTAGCCTGTGTTCTCTGAACATTTTGTGGTTATTTAAAGAGCATTTGAGGCTGTTCATTCTTATTAAGATATTAAAGCTTTAAGTAGATTTTGTCTGTTCAGAATTTTGTCCTCTCAACCAGGCCACTACTGTGACCAGTAAACTGGTAGTGAGTAGCTTACAAATGGCTTCCTGTGCTAACCTGTCCCTGAAGGAGCTGATGTTAAACGAGAAAAGTTTGTGAGATCCTGTCATGCCAGTAACTGCAGCAAATTTTGCTACTGCAGGTAGTTGTCATCATCACTGTAGCCAGTATATCCCCTTTGACTGGTGAACCACTGGCACTGGAGTAAGAATACCTCTTAAACTAGTGGGTATAAAACTATAATATCAAGTCCCTTAGAAATATTTTAGGGGGAACTGAGTAATATTGTATTGTTCTTTGGATGTAAAAATACTCTGCTGTAGTCTTGAATGACTTGTGGAACTTGTGGACAGGAGGTAGTTCGGTGGTGCCAAATCTGGGTATGATTGTCTATCTAGTAGACTTGCCCTTGCTATATCTGTTGTCTTGGGGGGAGAAGGTGGGAGGGCTGTGAAACTGATCTTGGGATGATCAGTAGCTCTATAGCAAAACTAAATGTAGGAAGGAGGCAGAATATGATATTCTAATCCAGACTATAGACAGAGTTTGGTGCTAGAGACTAAAGGAACTACTTCTGAGGTCTTTTGGTTTTGCCAGTCTGTAAACCTACAGACAAGATATGCTGGGAAAAATTGATGCCTGTCCATGGTGTAGTGGGTTGAGCCTGGCCAGATGCCAGGTACCCACTAAAGCCACTCTCTCTCTGCAACTGGACAGAGGAGAGAAAAAAAAACAGCTAAGGATTCATGAGTTGAGATAAGAACTGGGAGAGGTCACTTACTGATTACCACTCAAAGTGGAGATAGTACTTAAATTTATTACTAACAGAATCAGAGCCGAAGAGTGAGAGAGAAAACTGTCTTAAAAACACCTTCCCCCCACCCCTCCTTCCTTCCATGTTCTCCCTCCTCCCCCCCAGCAGTGCAGGGGGATGGGGAATGGGGGTTATGGTCAGTTGTTGTTTCTGCCGCTGCTCAGAGAGAGGAGTTGGAGTCCTTCCCCTGCTCCTGTGGGGTCCCTCCCATGGGAGACAGTCCTTGATGGACCTCTCCGGTGTGAGTCCATCCCTCGGGCAGCAGTTCTTCCCAAACTGCTGTCCCGTGGGTCACTCCTCCATGGGGTGCAGTCCTTCACGAATGAGCTGTACCGATGTGGGTCCCCCACAGGGGCCACAAGTCCTACCCGGGAAAAACCTGCTCCAGTGTGGGCTTCCCTCTCCATGGGCTGCAGGTCTCCGGCAGGACCCTGCTCCATCTTGGGCCTCTCACAGGGTCACAGCCTCCTTCATGCATGCACCTGCTCCAGCATGGGCTCCTCCATGGGCTGCAGGTGGGTCTCTGCACCCCGATGGTCCTCCATGGGCTGCAGGGGGACAGCTGCTCCACCATGGTCTGCACCACGGGCCACAGGGGCCACAGCTCTAGTGCCTGGAGCACTCCTCCCCCTCCTTCTGCACTGACCTTGGTGTCTACTTTGTTGTTCCCATGTTCTCACTCCGCTCTTCCCTGGCTGGAATTCTTTCAGCACAATACCTTTCTGTTCTGAAATATGTTATCACAGAGGTGTTACTATCACTCTTGATTGGCTCAGCCTTGGCCAGCGGCAGGAAGTCCATCCTGGAGCCGACTGGCATTGGCTCCACCACACAGGGGAAGCTTCTAGCAGCTTCTAACAGAAGCCACCCCTGTAGCCCCCCCCTGCTCCCAAAACCCAGCCACAGAAACCCACTACACATGGTAGTTCATGTAGCTCTTATTCTATGTTACTTATGTTGCTCTTAGAAGTAGTGACTATGATCCTTATAATTTATCTTTTTTCTCCTTTCCTTTCCCCTTCACCCCCGGCCAGTATGACTTCTCACTGGAAAAGAAAACAATCGAGTGGGCTGAAGATATCAAAAAAATTGAAGCTGCCCAGAGAGAAGCTGAACACAAGGCAGAAGAAGTGCTAGCAAACTCAAAAGCGGCTCCAGAGGACATCACCAAATTGGCGTTCTCAGAGGGACCTTGCCCTAAAGTCATGCCTCTTCCTATTAACCCCATCCTTGCTAGCCTGCAGCACAATAATATTCTTACTCCCACACCAGCCAACAGCAGTGCTGTGAAAAAAAAGGTTCTCAGTCCACCTCATCCAAAAGCAGACTTCAACCCAGCTGATTTTGAATGTGAAGAAGACCCTTTTGACAAACTGGAATTAAAAACTATCAATGATAAGGAGGAATTAAAAAATATTCTTGAAATTCATGTTGGTACTACTGGGCCAATTGTTGCCCAGCTATTAGATAATACTTTGCCCAAAGGAGAGTCTGTGTTGCAAGATGAGAAAGTTCTGACATCCATAGAAAGGACTACGCTGGACTTCAAACCCCTTCACAAACCCAATGGCTTTATCACTTTACCACAGTTGGGAAACTGTGAAAAGATGTCCTTGTCTACCAAAGTGTCCCTGTCCCCTATCACTTCAGTGAGCAACATCAAATCCCTGTCCTTTCCTAAACTTGACTCTGATGAGAGTGATCAAAAATCATCAAAGCTCATGAGCACTTTCCACAACACTACCTGTCTCTGCAATGGTGCTTTGCTCAGTTCTTTGCAGACCTGCACTCAGAATGAAGCCAATGAATTGAATGGACACCATCTGGTTGGTCTTTCTGCTGTAAATGAGGACAGTGGCATGGAGACATCAACATTATCCTCTTCATCCAGGCTGCCTTCCCTGGCTGCATCAACAGTTTGTACAGAAGAAGAATCATCTCAAAGCACAGCAACTATGGTAAACATGCAGTGGATTAGAATTGGGGTTGCTGGGGAGATGTGGAGGTGTAGAGGCAGATGTTGCTTCTAAAATGTCCTGTGGTTTTAGGTTCATTTAATGGGAGAGATGTGTAGATCATGTGTGGTAGTTCCTCTTCATTTATGTTGCAAATTGATCAATTAAACAGGTCTTCATGTTGGCAGTTCTGAACCTCAGATTATTACTCTGCAAGTTCCCCCATATCCGATATTTTTAGACCAATTCTGGTGACTTTTCTTTCAGCTTTTTGGTACTTGTTCATAGTTGCACACTATTGAGCTAAGCATATGAAATGAAATCTTTGTACAGTCCAGCGTTTTGTCTTATCCAACTGAGATATATAAGATTCTGAACTGGTCTTAGGTTTTGAATTAAATATCTACTAGATTTGTTCCTTGGCTTGCTTATATGTTTGCTGGAAATAATGGGAAATGCAAGCTTTTCAAGGAATAGAAGCAATCACAGATTAAAGAAACACACATGCTGTGTCATTCAGGGGAGGAAAAGTGCTTACACTTGACCTGGAGTGAAAGAATTGTCTTTTGGTTTTTTTGTGGAGGGGGTGTTTTTTTGTTGTTGTTGTTTTTTTAACATTTAATTTATTTATTTTCTTCCTGAAGTACTTTCAAAATATAACCTTTTAAAAGGATGAAAATGATGGTGGTCTGAAACCTGGTATTTATCCTCTTCCTTGTAAAGGAGGGAGGAAGGATTGCTTTGTGGATACCAAAAGCAGTCTTGAGGATCATCTTGGATCACTAATGCTACAGTTGGTGGCTGTACAGCTCTGAGACAGGAGTCTGATATTTCATTTTCTCAGACTTGTAGCGAGTTCCAAAATTACTTTGGGGACACTTCATGCCAGTTATTGTCTTTGTGAATAAGAGCAGAAATTTGAGTAAGTGTTGTGATTTAATCCTAGCCAGTAGCCAAACTCCACACAGCTGCTCGCTCACTCCCCTATCAATGGGATCAGGGAGAGAATCAGAAGGGTACAAGTTAGAAAAGTCATGGGTTGAGATAAAGACAGTTAATTAGGAAAAGCAAAAGCCATGCACACAAGCAAAGCAAAACAAAGAATTCATTTGCTACTTCCCATGGGCAGGCAGGTGTTCAACCATCTCCAGGAGAGCAGGGCCCCATCATGTGCAATGGTGACTTGGGAAGACAAATGCCATAACTCCACGTCCCCCACTTTCCTCCTTCTTCCCCTGTTTTTATATACTGATGCCCTGGTTTTGGCTGGGGTAGAGTTAATTTTCTTCCCAGTGGCTGGTATGGGGCTGTGTTTTGGATTTGTGCTGAACACGGGGTTGATAATATAGAGATGTTTTTGTTATTGCTGAGCAGGGCTTGCACAGAGCCAAGGCCTTTTCTGCTTTCTGTACTGCCATGCTGAGGAGGGGGCTGGGGGTGCATGGGAGGCTGGGAGGAGACACAACTGGGACAGGTGACCCCAACTGACCAAAGGGATATTCCAGACCATATGGCATCATGCTCAGTATATAAAGACCTATCTGTGTCTCCTCCCAACCTCCCATGCACCCCCAGTCCCCTCCCCAGCATGGCAGTACAAGAAGCAGAAAAGGCCTTGATGTCATGCAACCTCTACTCAGCAATAACAAAAACATTTCTATGTTATTGACATTGTTTCCTGCACAAATCCAAAACATACTAGTACATACTAGCTCCTGTGAAGAAAATTAACTCTATCCCAGCCCAAACCAGCACATTCCACCCCTTATTCCATACCATTTACATCGTGTGCAGGTTTTACACTATCCAATACAACTTCATTAACCACCCCCCCCATTTCCATTCCTTGATATAATACACAGATATCATTCCCTTAGTCTATGGACCATCCTTGAAAAATGTCCACAAAATGTCCTTTGAGTTCATTTAGTCCATGACTTTGGGCTCCATGTGTTCTGGTGGTCACTCAGGACAGGAGAGGTGGTGTGTTGCTTGGAGTTAGTGGGCACCACATCCAGCTCAGGTTGGGTCACTGCTGTACTTGCAATGCTGCTTGTAAGGCTTCTCCTCCATTGGTTTGGGTGGTTCCTGTTATAGTAATTCCTGTAACATACAACTCAAATTGTGGCTGACAACAATTTAAAGGTATATCCATTACAATCTCCACCCCTGGTCTTTTTAGGATGGGTTATAGGGTTCAACATTACATTGAACTCCTCCCCTGGCTGCAACAAGGGGTTCCTGCTAGAATCCCCCATTAGTATAGTCACATCATAGTCCTCCATGGCTGCAGGGGCACGGCTGCCTCACCATGAGCTGCAAGGGAATCTCTGCTTCCCCTGCTCCAGCGTGGGGTCCCTCCCACAGGAGACAGTCCTCTTTGAACTTCTCCAATGTGGGTCCTTCCCATGGGCTGCAGTTCTTCACAAACTGCTCCAGTGTGGGTCCGTCATGGGTTCACAAATCTTGCCAGCAAACCTGCTCCAGTACGGGCTCTTCTCTCCACAGGTCCTGCCAGGAGCCTGCTCCAGTGCTGGCTTCTCATGGGAATCACAGCCTCCTTTGGGTATCCACATGCTCCAGTGTGAGGCTCCTCCACAGGTGGCAGGTGGATCTCTACTCCTGCGTGTACTCATCCTCAGGTCACAGTCCCTTCGACTCAAGTTCACACTGAAGTTCCAGCCTGTCCAGTACAGCAGCACAGGAACAGCAGCAATGCCCTGGCCATTTGCCAGCCCAGGCACATCGCCATGACTGTTATCAAAATGTTCCTAGGCACAATCATGGCTAGTCTTCGTGAACAAAGATTTGGGAAAGACTCTATCCACATTTGTTACAAGCACACTGGTGGCTAATAAGGCCAATACAAGATAGACATGTCCGATTGCAAAAGGCACAGCAGAAAGACTCCTTAGGTGGTATATTCTTCAAGACATGATTCTTTCTGCGTTGTCTTTTCTCCTTGAGAGTGATCCTGCATGTGTTCTCAAAGGCATCAGCAGCATTATAGATGGTGTGTCTCCAGGCCTCCCGATTTGAGGCCAGAGTAGACCAGTTATGTTGATCGATATGGCCAAGGTTCAGATGTTGTTTCAGGGAGTCCTTGTATCTTCTCTTCGGGGCTCCTCTCATGCGGCAGCCGGTGGCAAGTTCAGCATAAAGCATGATCTTAGGGAGGTGGTGGTCCTTCATCCTTGAGACGTACCCTGCCCAACGCAACTGTGTTCTCAGCAACATGACCTCAATACTTGTGATTGCTGCTTGTTCTAGAACAGATGTATTAGTCACATAATCTGACCAGTGGATGTTTAGGATTGTACAGAGGCAGCGTTGATGGAAGCCTTTTAGGAGTCGCACGTGGTGGTGGTAGATGACCCATGATTCGGATCCATATAAAAGAGTAGACAGCACTATGGCTCTGTAAACACTGATCTTTGTACTTTTCTTCAGATGTTTATTTCGCCAAACTCTTTTATGAAGCTTTCCGAAAGCACTATATGCCTTTGTTAACCTGTTGTCTATCTCTCCGTCAATCTTACTATCTGAGGAGATGAGGCTACCTAGGTAATTAAACTACTGGACTGATTTGAGCTCTGATTGGCCAATGGTGATATGGGGATTGTGACAGTTTGAGCCACATTAGAAATCTAAAATCCATTGTTTAGACTTCCCCCACCCCTTCCCACAATTTATCCTAACACCGGAGAGAAACTTTCAGACCAGAGGCTTCTGTAGGGGAAGGGGGAAGTATATACATTTATTTACACAAATAAATACTATACAAACTAAAGGCAACTGTATATATATATTACATTACTATCAGTCAGTCCTTTCAAGCCTCTCCTTTAACTTTAGTCCAGGAGCAGCCTTTAAGGCTGACATGTAACACAGTCTTTTGCTGTGGGAGTGTCCTGGGCTCCTGAACACTCCCCCTCTCACCAAGTTCCAGTTGTTTTGTTGCAGTCTCTCCTCACAAAGTCCAAGACGATAGCTTTGAGTCACTGCTCTTCTGTTGCTGGTGACTTCTCCCTCTCGGTGTCTCACCTCGGTTCGTAGGCTGCTGCAGTGTAGCTTATCAAGCGTCCACATCCTGGAATCTTCATTCCTCCACATCAGTTCTCAGCTGCCTCCGGTCAGCTTCGGCAGGCAACTCTCGAGCTCTTGGCTCGTCTCCAATTTCACCTGGGACTCTTCTCCCAAGCCCCGGGCCTACCTCCACGGCCCGTCCACTTGGCTCAACTTCCGTGCTGAGCCTCTCCTCCACTTACAGTGGAGGGAAAGGAAAAAACCCCCCTCTGCAACTTCACTGCAGAAAAGGAGGGGGAAGAGGGTTTGGCTGCAAAGCCTGCCTCTCTCCTCTTACCTCCGGTGCTGTGAATCTCTTCCTTCACAGCACACACTCCAAATGCTGACTCTAACTCTAGCTAAAGGCTGAGTTGGGGGGTCGCAGGGCTCCCCTCTCTCCCCCAGAGGGGAAGAGAGGGAGCCCAGCCACCCCCTGGCCTTGTCCACCTACACGCAGCAGACACCAACAGCAAAACAACCAAGACTACACTGCCAACCGTTTCCGGTGCTGTGATATATGATTTTGAGCAGAAGCGAACAACATGAATGGTGATTGGCTCTCCAGGGAACACCGCCCTGGCACCCAATCACCTCTGAGCCCCCCAACTTCTCAGGGGGGGCCAATCTCAACCTATGACAGGATGATGGAAGACTTCCTGAGGTGCAGATTGATAGAGGACTTCTGTCTTCTTTAAACTGACTTCCAGCCCAAAGAGCTCAGCAGCCTCAGCAAAGAAGGATGTTAAACGCTGCAGAGCTGCTTCTGTGTGGGCGACAAGGGCGACGTCATCAGCATAAAGCAGCTCCCAGACAAGATGGTTTAGGGTCTTAGTGTAGACCTTCATTTGCCTTAGGTTGAATAGGCTTCCATCAGTACGGTATCGAATGTAGATACCGTCCTGATCATCGAGGTCTGCCATGGCCCTTTGGAGCATCATGCTGAAAAAGATTGTGAATAGAGTTGGTGCAAGAACGCAGCCTTGTTTCACACCATTCGTTATTAGAAAGGGCTCAGAAAGTGCGTCGTCATATCTAATTTGGCCGTGCTGATCCTCATGGAGTGAGATGATCATTTTAAGGAACTTGGGGGGACATCCTAAACATTCCAAAATCTGCCATAGACCTTTTCTGCTCACAGTATTGAAAGCCTTGGTGAGGTCAACAAAGGTTACATAGAGACCTTTATTCTGTTCCCTACACTTCTCTTGCAGTTTTCTGAGAACAAATACCATGTCTGTGGTACTCCTGTTGGCTCTGAAACCACACTGGCTTTCAGCAATGGAGAGCAGAGTAATACCACGGTAATTTGAACAGTCTGATTTGACTCCTTTCTTCTTATACAAAGTGATGATGACTGCATCACGAAGGTCTGATGGTAGTTTACCTAGTTCCCAACAGCGCACCACAAACTCATGAAATTTACCATGGAGTGCTTGGCCCCCATGTTTCCAGACTTCAGGTGGAATTCCATCAACCCCAACTGCCTTGCCAATTTTCACCTGCTGTATGGCCTTAAGAGTTTCTCCCAAAGTGGGGGCAATATCCAGTTCATTCTTCACCGGTTGTTGTGAGATGGACTGAATTGCTGAGTCTTGAACTACTCGGCTAGTACTGAAGAGTCTGAAAGTGTTCAGACCAATGATTCAGAATGGAGGTTTTATCTGTCAGAAGCGTTTGACCAACTGCACTGAGTAGAGGGTTTTGGACCTGGTATGTAGGCCTGTATGCTGTTTTCAAGGCCTCATAGAATCCTCTGTGATCACCTGTATCTGCGCATAATTGAGTTTTTTCAGCTAGATTGATCCACCACTTGTTCTGGATGTCACGGAGTTTCTGTTGGAGCTTGCTGCATGCAAGACGAAAGGCTGCTTTTCTTACGTGACAGGATGGCAGCGCAAGGTGTGCTTGATGAGCAGTTCTCTTCTTCCTCAACAATTCCTGAATCTCTTGATTGTTTTCATCAAACCAGTCCTTGTTCTTCTTGAAGGAGAACCCTAAGGATTCTTCAGAGGACTGCTGGATGCTGTTTTTAATATGATGCCAGTGTTTCAGGAGAGGGATCTATAGAATCTATAGAAAGATTTTTGAGCCTAGTTTGAAGATTTGTCTGGAATCTAGGCACAATACAGTGAGGTGATAAGCAGTACAGCAGCAGTGAAAGCAAAAAGCAGCCACCGATGATTACTAGACTCTAATATACAGTCAAACAAGCAAGCCCATGGCAAGCACAGGAACCTGCCAATAATAAACAGCTACAACTTTTACCTAGCACATTCCAATCAAATCTGTCATTATCTTGAATCCTTTCATCCCCAAGTTGGGCACCAAAAAGGACTTGTTTAACCCCAACCAGCAACCATGTATCACATAGCTGCTCGCTCATTCCCCTACCAGCAGGATTGGGGAGAGAATCAGAAGGGTACAAGTTAGAAAACTCACAGGTTGAGATAAAGACAGTTTAATAGAGAAAGCAAAAGCTGTGTACACAAGCAAAGCAAAACAAGGAATTAATTTGCTACTTCCCAGGGGCAGGCAACTGTTCAGTCATTTCCAGTAAAGCAGGGCTCCATCCCGCGTAACAATTATTTGGCAATACAAATGCCATAACTCCATGTCCCCCTCCTTTCCTTCTTCTTCCCCTGTCTTTATACACTGAGCATGATGCCATATGGTATAGAATATCCCTTTGGTCAGTTGGGGTCAGATGTCAGAGCTGTCTCCTCCCAACTTCTTGTGCCCCCCCAACCTAATCACTGGCAGAGCAGTATAAGAAGTAGAAAAGGCCTTGATGCTGTGCGAGCACTGCTCAGCAATAAAAAAAAAAAATCTATGTTATCAACACTGTTTCCAGTATACAGCCCCATACTAGGTGAAGAAAGCTAACTGTACCCCAGCCAAAATCAGCACATCTGTAAACTTGTGGATATTTTTTTCCCAAAAGAACCTAAGATCTGGATACCAATACTCATGAAGCCTAGTAAAAGCTGTATAGTCAAATCCTCTAACTGGCTCTAATCTGGTTGCTTCTGTCCAATATAAATGCTACTTCACTGATTCTGTGGCCTTACTGACATACTGTAGATATGTGCTCTGAAACAAGTGACACAGCTGCTCTCCTGTTGTTCTCTCACCTCTTTTTAGACTTAGGTAAATGCATTATTAATTGTGAATTATAGTATTCTGACAACTCGTGTTTATTGATGACTAGAACAAATTTAATACAGTAAACTTTGGCAGAAGCAGCAGTGTGCTGAGCAACTGCTCACTGCTACTGCTACAGATCACAGGTTTGAGAGGTGATTGTATGATTGTATGTAGCTCAGAGGTGAAATCTTGAGGTATGACACATCTCTGGGGACTAACATGAAAAACCACTCACAACTAGATAGATGAGCATTCAGATGATCACATTTTCACTCTAACTATTCAAATCTCTATGCTGCATTAAAACTTCTTAAAGACCAAGAGGGAAGGTATATTCTCAAGAATACTGTAAGGAAAGATACAAACCAATAAACGAAAATAATAAAGATCTTCATTTGAAACTGTTTCTACTTTGAAAGTAGCAAACCAAGAAATAGGTATGCCAACAGAACTAGTTCTTGCTGTTTAAATTCCAAGACTTCAGAATGTACTTGTTTCATATTTCCACAATATGGTCCCAGTGGCTGGAAAAGGACAACTGAGTTGCAAGAAATTGAATCACAGAATCATTTAGGTTGGAAAAGACCTCTCAGCTCGAGTCTAACCTTTGACTGATCACCACCTTGATAACCAGACCAGAGCACTGAGTGCCACGTCCAGTCGTTTCTTGAACATGGTTTGAATGGAAGTAAATGTAACAAAATTTTGAAATTGAAATTGTTGGAAATTGAAGTAAATGTAACAAAACTCCTCAGAATGTGAAAATGATAGAAGGAAGTCACAGTCATCTCTGTGACTGGGAGCAAAAGGGTCATGTGTCCCTTCAAGGTTACACAACAATAAGCCTGTCCTTTTTAGAAAGCCTTGGGACAATTATATGTCCCAGTGTATTCCACAGTGATTTTTATATAGAATTTTTTTTCTCACAAGACTAGAAATTGTAACTTTGGATTTGGAGTTACCACTGGAGTTTATGTTTTACCAGTGAATTGGATCTAGGGTTCTTTGGATGGAAATAAACTTGTGATTACTCTGAGACTGCACTGATTCTGTTCTGGGTGGTCCCCTCTCCTCAGAGTGTTTTTGGTGGGGGTTTTTTTGTGTGTTTGGGGTTTTTTGGTTTTGGTTGGTTGGTTGGTTTTGTTTGGGTTTTTTGTTTTTTTGAAGCTCACTAGTTTGCTTTTTGCAGCTTTGGCAGAGTGGAGAAATGACTAGTGAAGTCAACAGGTTGGAATTAAACAAAGCTGATCAGATACCCAATTAGTATGATTCATTTAAAGAAATGTAGTTGCAGGAGAATGGGGTGCAAAATATCGCTGCAGTAGTATGATGCATGCAGGCACACCAGCTGCAGACAGGGCTCCCGGCCTCTGTATGAAGTCCCTAAAAGTAAGCACAGTGTGCAAGCACATACTGAAAGCAATGCACATTTTCTTCTTGAAGGGCACTGAAATGCAAGTTTGAGATGTAAGGGGGCATGGTTGCTGAATGACCAGTCCTGGCTTTGTCCCCTGCAATTCCTTTATGTGTTTTCCTCCTCTGCTGGAAGTCACTGACCACAGGCACAGGTTGTCAAACTCAAGTACATTGAGGAAGAGGAGTTGGTCCTGGACTCTTGAATCTCTGGTGTCAGAAGCAGTTTTGGTCTTCCTGGCTGCAGCATCGATAGCAAAGCATCATCCTTCAGTTTGATAACCAGTTGATTTCAGGGCTACTCCAGAACCCCATTTCAGTGTATCCCATATTCTAATGCTTTTTGTTTTGGCAAAAGTACCTGGAGGAAAGGAGGTGTGTGAAGAGCTTTGAACCCCTCTACCATCATGAAGAGAGGTTCTTGCATAAACCAGTCCATCAGACCAAACATAATTTCTTGGGCTTTGTGTCCTAGAAGATAAATTCTTACCCTGGAGATGAAAATGGGCAGAAATACAGAACAAGGCCTTCTTCTTTCCCCCTCCCCCTTTTCCTCTCTCCCCCAATAGATGGAATTTGTCAAAATCCTAACATATATTCTGAAAATTGTTTTTCTATTAATAGTTTTTTGTTGTTGTGGGGTTTTTTTTGTTTGCTTTTTTCAGTTTGGGCCCAAAGAAGGCTTTTCTGAAAGAAGTGGACAAGCTTTCAAGCTATCTATGTTGGCTTAAAAAGGTATTAAGAAAAGGCAATAAACAGAAGGTCTTGGTCCTAAGTAATTTCTTGCAGTCTAATTTGATTTAAAATGCAAGAAGACTTTTAAATGGATTAATTGAAAAGGGCAAAGTTCTGATTTTACGCTGCTGTTATCTTGGGCAAAGTAGTATAAAATGATGAGTTGGTTCTGCCCTCTGGCAACCTAGTTCTGCAGAAATGGAGCAGGTGTACAGCAAGGAACATTACCCAGCCTTCTTGGTGTACTGAGAATGGGACCAAGTGTTGAGCATTGGTAGAAAAATCACATGCTCTTTTTAGTCAGTGTGCCATGTTCGTATATGGTGGTGTTGTGGATAAGTGATTTAGGTCACTTAAAGAATCATGATCTAAGGTATTAGCAAAAGTGGTTTTAATATGAATTTTCTAAAAGTGCAACTTAAAGTTTGATGGCAAGGTTCACTCTATTACTTATTACATGGATGAAACATATGAAGAAAAATTGAGTTAGAATTGATCTAGAATGATTTACACAGAGACCAAAGATGCAAAAGGGTAAGGGAAACCCTTCCATTGAGTCATGAAGTTCAGAGTGGACCTCCTTGCTTTCTAAACTCCTGACAGAGCTTAGGTGCGACTAGGTCCAATTTTAGTATCAGACTTGGATGACCATTTATGTCTAATGGAATTAGCTACATGGATTTCATTAGTATTAATTCAGCATGCTTTCAGTCACTTAACAAGGATCTGTTGTGAATTAAAGGGTCTCTCCACCTCAGGTAAGGAATCTCAAAAATTGAGAGGCATCCCAGCTCAAGGGTAGAGTCACTGGTGTGCAGTACAGTTGCAACTTACAGAGAACTCAAATTGGACTCACCTGAAGGTCTGTTGTTGGTAGAAGGTCTCTTTGCCTCAAGGAGTAACCTTGAGAAGCATCCTAGCTCAAGGGGAGATGACCGCCCTGCCGCCACAGTGCCTAGCAGGGATAAAGTGGTTGGCTCATAGTCAAATTGCATATGATGGGAAAGGTATGCATGAGACTCCTTGTACCCATAACTTTCTTTGTCCTTTGTTTAATAAGTCTTGGAAAAGTCACACGCTATTCGTGTGTTGATCGCACAATCATGTTCCAAGCTCATATGCATCTATGTTCTCTGCTTCTTTGTGTGTTTCATAGAGCTACAGCTCAGACCTTTACCTCCTTTGGAACCTGTACCAAACTACTGCAGGTTTAGTTAAGGGGGTTGAGTGCATCCATCACAGGTGTATCAAATGCAGTGCTTTGAGAGTAGAAAAGAGGTATATGTTTCTCTTACTCCTTCTCATGGTCAAAAAAAATTAAGGGAAGTCTCTAGGCAATGATTTTAAAATTATTACTATCATTCAGGCAGTGTAGCACTGGGTCAAGCTGAACAGGAGCCAGCATGTTACACTGAGCTTTGTGAACATGTAGAAGTCACAGTGACAGAATAAACAAGCTTACAATTATTATGAGAGGGGACACATCCTTCTTGAAGTATAATCTGTTTTTGTAGAGTGCTGAAAGAAGAAATTATCTTTATGATGTCTATTCAATAACTACACACAACTGTGTAATGTCTACATCCCACGTGTGGAAGCCTGATCAGACCACAAGTCTCCCTAGTATAGTAAAGTTATTCCCAGATCTCTCCCATAAAACCCTTCTTCCCCAGCTGTAGCAAATTCTGTTCACTAATGCATAATATTTATAGTCATCTTATTTGTGTGTTGTCCAACAGGTACACCCAGACTACAAGGAAACAGAAATCCCTACGGTAAGTTCACAAATACCTGAGTGCTTGCATTGGATCATATTTCTGAAAATCTCCAGAAATAGTATTCCTTTGAGTACAGAAGGTGATGAGTAAACTTGGGGTAAAGGAAACAATCTGCATGCTTCCACTGAGATACAGGGTTTGACTATATCATAAGGTTGGGTATTGAAAGGTTTTCATCCACTGGTAGGAGAGGGTATGTTGGAAAGAATCTGGGTTGTTGGTTGTTTTGAGGGTTAAAAAAGTATGGTGGGAATCAGACTATGTGCACTGCTTGGTTTCATCTTAACAGTGAGTAACTTCCCAAGGGCAGTCTAGAAAGCCTCTTGGATTAATTACATGGGATATCCTGGTTCTGCACTATCACCTCAGCCTCTGGATTTTCCCCTTTAGGTAATACATCAAAATTTCCTCGTGTCTAAAGTGCCCAATAACACCAGCTGCACAAAGCAGTCAGGTGGCCCCACTCCTGAACTACAGCAGGCCCTCTCTGCTAGTGAGAGGCAGTGCATAGAGACGGTTGTCAACATGGGGTATGCACCTGAGGACGTCCTGAAAGCCATGAAGAAGAAGGGGCAGAACATAGACCAAGTAAGAGTTTGTGCAATGGGGAAGAAACCCTTGATTGGATGCTGATTCTGCTGAGAAACAAACTTGGTTTTGCAAAATGGATAGGGGGGAATATATTTATTCTAACAGGGGGTTGCAGCCTGTAACTGCTGGGACATTAACCACTAGAGAAGTTGTCATCTGGCAGTAAAGGCTCCCAAAACAAGAGTGTCCACACTTGTTTCTGATGAGAGACTGAGTTGGCCACACCTGTGGGTGCTGGGTCAGAGCTGCACTGAACTTGGGATGGACCCTTAGTTCCACGTGAAGTTGGGAGAGGTACTGGGCCTTCCCAGGGGCCACAAAACCATCTGAAGGAAGCTTAGCATGGCTCTATGCCATGCTTAGTGCCATGTGACAAAAAACCAGCCAACTTCCCTTGTTCTGAGAATGGGTTGCAATGCTGATGTCTCTCCCTGTAGAGAGGGATTTGCCCTTGCAGGCTTACAACACCCTTGAAAGGCTCTTGCAAAGCACTGCTGACAGACTTTCTTTTGTGTGCTGTGTTGCTTCCTGCCTCGTGCATTGCCTCAAATGCTTGCTAAAACCAGGTCACTGAGCATAAAGCGCTGCAGGGTGAAGCATGGCTCTGGGTCTTGAATCTGCTTCAAACAAACATTTTAAAGCAGGGAGAGTATGGCCAACTTTCTGTGTGAGAAACCCTAGGTGGGCTGTGTGCAGAGCATTGCCTGGCAGGACTGTGCCTGTTGCCTGGGGAGGAGGAGCATCCCAGTGACTCCCTCTTGTGGAGCTGATCTGCTTGCTGGCTACCTACACATAGAGAATTATTTAAGCTGTGTGCTGGAGTGAACTGTAGTATCAAATGGAAAAAATGTCCCTTAGGATGGCGGTTTTAAATCCTGCTGTATTTGCAAGCTGCATTCTTTTGTGTACCTAGCATTACCTATCTGACCTTTCCCCCTAACTCTCAAAACTGAGGACAGATAAGAAATTTGGCAGTGGTTTCTGTGTGTGTGAGCTGGGATTTGCAGCTCACTCACCAGTATGCTGAGTTGATCTTGAAAGGTTGACTGCTTTCAGATTGCATCAGCTCTTGTGCTTGTGGATGTCTGAGAGGAAGCTAAAAACTGACATATATTGACTGCTGAACCTACAGTTTCATCTTAAAAACTTGTAGTATAAAAAGCACAGTTAAACTTCTAAAGATTGGCTTGTGAGACTGTTTTGACTAGAGCAGAAGATGATGTTCAGAGCTGGTGGGAGAACACAGGAGGACAGAAGGGCTCGTCTACTTTCTCTGAACAAGTTCTTGCATAAAGACTGTCTCAGATCTACTAGGAAGGACTTAGATAAAGTCCCTGGTGAAGCCCAGAGTAAAGTTGTGCTGAGCCCCTCTGAGTGTATAAAGATGGTATTCAACCATGTGCTGCAAATGCTACTCTGCAAGCTTAATTTCTTTTCTTCATTCCCCACAGGTTCTGGATTACCTGTTTGTACATGGACAGCTTTGTGAGAAGGGCTTTGATCCACTTCTTGTTGAAGCAGCTTTGGAAATGCACCAGCGTTCAGAGGAGAAGGTGAGGATGCAATGTGTGCTAGAATAGAGAGAGTGTGCAGTTCCTCTGGCTTTTGTGTAATGCTGCCTTATTTCCAAAATTGACTGTTGAAGAACATCGCTGTGGTGATAAAGTGAATATATGTTAAAGCATTAGAATTATTCCGTGTTGCTTTATCATTCTCACTTGAATGCATTTTTATGGGGACAGGATTTTTTCAAGACCCTGATTATTCTGATTGTAATGTTTTGAACCCAGAGTTCTCTTGTGGGCAGGGTGCTTGGTATAGAGACAGTTAATTTCAGAACCAGCAAATTATCTTTCAAAATGTGTCAACCTGCCCTGGCCATGAATTTTCTCCCTTGTACAAATGCATCTGCCTGGCTGCTCAGCAAATTGGGTTAGTGGTCTCTCTTGAAGAAGATCCAAAATGTTTTTTGAGGTCTGGCTGCTTTACAAACACCAAAAATACAGAGGCAGGAACAGGTAACCAGCTCAGAAGACAGCAGTATCTTTTAAAGTTTGACTGTCTGTTGTGTGCCAAGTTATTATATGAAAGTTTTAGAGGTACAACTCAACCCCCCCAGACATAGAATCATAGAATGGTTTGGGTTGGAAGGGACCATAAAGATCATCTAGTTCCACCTCCCCCCACCATGGGCAGGGACACCTGGAAGCTGGCCTTGAACACTTCCAGGGATGGGGCAACCACAACTTCTCTGGGCAACCTGTTCCAGTACCTCACCACCCTCACAGTGAAGAATTTCTTCCCAATATCTAAGCTAAACCTACCCTCTTTTAGTCTAAAACCATTCCCCCTTGTCCTGTCACTCCATGCCCTTGTAAATAAGTCCTTCTTCAGCTCTCTTGTAGCCCCTTTAGGTACTGGAAGGCTGCTACAAGGTCTCCCCAGAGCCTTCTCTTCTCCAGGCTGAACAATCCCATCTTTCTCAGCCTGTCTTCATAGGAGAGGGGCTCCAGCCCTCTGATCATCTTCATGGCCCTCCTTCGGACTCACTCCAGTGAGTCCATGTCCTTCCTGTGCTGAGGACCCCAGAGCTGGATGCAGTACTCCAGGTGGGGTCTCACAAGAGCAGAGTAGATGGGCAGAATCACCTCCCCTAACCTACTGGCCACACTGCTTTTGATGCAGCCCAGGATATAATTGGGTTTCTGGGATGAAAGCACACATTGCTGGGTCGTGTCCAGCCTCTCATCCACCAGCACTCCCAAGTCCTTCTTGGCAGAGCTGCTCTCGATAGGTTCATCCCCCAGCCTGTATCGATACCATCATTTGCCCTGACCCAGGTGCAGGACCTTGCACTTGGCCTTGTTGAACTTTATGAGGTTTGCACAGGCCCACCTGTCAAGGTCCCTCTGGATGGCATAACTTCCCCCCAGTGTGTCAACTGCACCACATAGCTTGGTCTCATCAGGAAATCTGCTGAGGGTGCACTCAATCCCACTGTCCATGTCACCAACAAAGATGTTAAACAGAACCAGTCCCAATACTGACCCCTGAGGAACGCCACCCGTCACTGGTCTCCACTTGGACATTGAGCCCTTGACTGCAACTCCTTGAGTGTGACCATCCAGCCAATTCCTTATCCACTGAGTGGTGCACCCATCAAATCCTTGTCTCTCCAGTTTAGGATGTCATGCAGGACTGTCAAATGCTTTGCACGAGTCCAGGTAGATAACATTAGTTGTTACTAATGTCATATATATGCCTTCCTGGCTTTCTTGGACTTGGTGATGAGCTTGCAAACAGAGGAACAGTGTGAAGATGGGAGAAGTGACCTAGTTCAGTAAATGAATTTGCTACAGGCTTAACTCCAAATCTGGAAATGGCTAGTCTCCTGATCATGCATTTCAACCTGTTTTGGTTTGATTTTGTCATCATTCCCCCAAAGTGGGGTGGAGGTCCTGTAAATGGCAGGGGGTCCATAAAAGTCTGATCGATCATTCACTTCTTGTTACTTTATTTTTTACAAAATTCAGGGAGGATGTGTGTCCAATAGGATTTGTGCTAATCCCACAAGTTTGCCCTAGATCTGAAGAACCATTTGATAGCAAGGGCTACTGTGATGTTCCCAAAGTAACTAAAGAAGTTCAGATGCAACGGTAGTTGCTAGATGTGGGGGAGTAGGGTGACATTAATCAGAGTTCATTAGGGCAGGCTGATAAATTTCGTATTGGGAGAGACACCCCACAGAAGGAGCTTTGGTGCCCTTGCTGAAGAGGATTTTGGAAATGCAGGACTGCAAACACGGGACTGAAGGTGAGGCTCCATGGGCTACTGCACCCAGAGCTCTGCCAACTCTGGTGTGAGCAGATTTTCTCCAACCAGAGTTGAAACAGGCTGTACTTGGGGTGTAGAAATCCACCCTATGGGGTGCCCAGTCACTGAAGACTGACTCTGTGCTAAACCTCCACTGAACACTGATCCTCTTTTCTCTTGTGAATAATGGACTGTCTGTGTCTTTCAGATCACAGAGCTTCTCCAACTAATGAGTCAATTTAAAGAAATGGGCTTTGAACTAAAAGACATTAAGGAGGTCTTATTATTGCATAACAATGACCAACAGAACGCTTTGGAAGATCTAATGGCCCGTGCAGGAGCCAGCTGAAAACACATTCCTGGATTCTCATCATACAGCGGAGCAGGACCAGCCCTGCCACCTTCACATCCAGGGTGACTTAATCTCAACAGGAAGGAGTCTGGCTTTTTGCATATAAGGGAGAGCGTCTGCACGAGTCTGCCCATGTGCATCCCTCTAGGATTTCTTTTTCCCCTGAGAGCCAACTTTCTTTCTGAAATTAAATTTTTAAAGTGTCCTTTCCTAAGTTTCCTTTTTCCAGCTTGGCCACAGAGAGTTTAGACTGCCCAGCCTCTACTGGAATTGTACATAGGTAGAGATGGAGTGGTTTCTCCCACTCATTGTTGCACCGGAGTTGAACAGAAGAACATTAAGTTGGTTCTGAAACTAGAATGCTTTGGTTCTTTGAAGCTGCTTTCATGGTATCTGCTTGTACTGAATTACTTGACTGTGTCATAGTCCAGATTAACTGGTTAAATTTGACCTTTAGTGCAATGGAGTTTTATTTTTTGGGGGGAAAGTCTGCAACTTAGTAAAACACTGGTTTGTAAACTGTCACTATGCACAGAGAACCTGTTCCTCTTGGGTTTTTTTTACCCATGCATCCAACACTTCTTCCAGCCATGAGTGTTCAATGTTGAGTGGTGTTTAAGTTCCCTTGAAACAGGTAAACTGTGAACTCTATCTAGACCTTCAACTTATGTTGGTTCTTGAACCTGAAGGCAGAGAGCTGGAGCTCAGTATTCTTAATCCCCCAGGTTTGTAGGATATTTAAGGCAATGCTCTACTAGGAAATCAGTTATGTTTTTGTTTTAAATAATACTTGGTGTGATGCAGGAGGTTTCTTTCAAGCACTTTAAAAGAGATATATTCACTGCACTAGTTCCATTTCTCACACTGCTATAGAATTACATAATAGCATCTAGTACTAGAAATCAGGTTTTGGGTTGGTTTTGATAGTTAAAGTTCTAAATACTTAAAATATCAACACTCTTGAGGAATCTTTAAAGTAATTTGCTAAATATTTTGATTTTGAAGAAGAACGACTAATAAAACCCTCAATATAAGTCCCAGTGTCATGGTTCCCATCTCTCATGCTCTTTGGCTTCAACAAATTAACAACTTGCTGGATCCTGCCTGCCCAAGTGCTGTCTGCTCCCGTAGACACATGTGAACACTGTGTTGGGCAGAACAACCAGAGGTCTCCAGGCAGATGGCTGCAGTGGTGCAAAAACCAAGCCTAGGGAATTTGTGTTACAACACGGAGCTGGAAGCATTGAGAACTTAGGGAGAACTTCGCTCATTGCCTCAGTTTAGGTTTTCCAGTAGGAGGTTTTAGCTCATCAGGACCCCGAAGGAGATGACATTTGTCTCTATTATGTAGTTAACTTTATATGACAAAAACATGTAATTTGGGTCCAGTGTTAACTCCTGGAATTGTCTGTGAGGTTCTCAACTACATTAATTACCTTTACTTAAAATAATGCTGATAAAATATGTACCTGGTAAGTATCTAAGAGATGTGGAGATGAATGATGAGTAGGACCAGGACATTGCCTTGCACGTATCCCATAGTATTGAGCTTAACCAGCTTCTATTAGTGGGACTGAAATTAAAACTTGTCTAAGAAGGACATTCAGCACACAGAGGCCTGTGGGTGCAGGTAAAGCAGTTGCCCAAATTTCCTTCCTAGGTGAGAAATGTGACAGCTTGAAATGAGGAAATGGGGTTCCTGATTAATCAGAAAAGCTGGAAAACAAAACTCAGACTGCTTTACTGTCACTGCTGAGAGCATTCAGTTGTGTTGCTTGTTTCACTTTTCTTACAATTATTATCCAAACAAATCTGTCTGGTACTAGACAATCCTGAAGGGGCAAGAAGTCTTGCCAGCGAAGAAACGACTATTTAGACCAAACTTCTGAATAAAATCATCTCTTCAGTTGTGTTAATGTGTTTTAAGTTTTTTCAGTCTCTCCACTACAGTAACCACTCTGCTTATGGAGACTGTTGTACTAGTGAGAGCAGAGAGGTGAAGACAGAAAGTGATACCTATAAAAGCTGGTGGTCTCCTTCCAAAGAGATATACCCCTCTGTGTCTTCCCTAGTGATGCTGCTCTTGCTTTGTTGGTGAGGTTTCTGGATTTATATCTGTATTGGGTTGGCATGGCCAGGTTTTGGTAGAAGAGGGGCTATGGGCATGGCTTCTGTGAGAAGATGCCAGAAGCTTCCCCCATATCCCATAGAGCCAATGCCAGCTGGCTCCATTGCTGGTCAAAGCTGAGTCAATTGGGAATAGTGGTAGCACTTCTGTGATAACATATTTAGAAAGGGGAAAAAAATGCTGTGGAACAGCAGTGTTATGGTTTAGCTAAATTTCTCCATACCATCATGTGGTTTCTGAGGAGGGCGGGGGGACACACTCTGCCCCCCCCCCCCTCGGGGGGGGGCAGGGAGGGACGAGGGCTCCCGCTGGGACAAATCCCATTAGAACTTAGGAGAATAAAACTGCTGGCACAAGGGGGGCCTGGTCTCTTTGTCCTGGGCTGTTACTCGGAGGAGTTTGCTGCTTGCCCTCTGTAGCCGCCACGGGGGGACCTGCTTGGCTACTGCCGCCCGCCCGCTGTAGCCACTGCGGGGGACCTGCTTCGCTGCCAGCCGCTGTGGGGGGACCTGCTTCGCTGCCGCGGCTCGCCTGCTGTAGCTGCTTTACTGCTGCCAGCTGGGGAAGCCCCCTTTGTGTGCATGGTGAGCTGTTGCTGGGGTTTTTTTCTCCGTCGCTCGTCCCTGTCGTTTCCTGCCACTCGGAGCCCTGCCACCGCTACAACCGCCAGCATCTCTGCCTGGAGTCGCCGCTCCCGCGTGGCCGCTGCTGCCATTGTTACTGCTCATACAGTCACAACTCTGCCCAGGCTACATCGAGACCACGTGACCGTGTCGGGACTGCGTTGTCATCTCGGCAGCACAGTTGAGAGAGTGGTTTTGGGTGACATTTCCTCTGTTATTGTTTGATCATTGTTTTATTATGTTTTGTTCTCCATTTTTATTAAAATTGTTATTCATTTTCATACTCCACTCGAATGCCTCATAATTTCAAAATTGTTCGTAATTTAGGGGGAGGGGTTTCTATTCCATCGGAGGTCCCGCCTCCTGGTACACTGTCAATAAAACCAAGACAAGCAGCCAAAAAAGAGTTGAGCATATGTGAGAAACAACTCTGCAGACACCAAGGTCAGTGAAGAAGGAGGGGGAGGAGGTCCACTAGGGGCTGGAGCAGAGATTCCCCTGCAGCCTGTGAAGACCATGGTGAAGCAGGTTGTCCCCCTGCAACCATAGTGAAGGAGATATCCACCCTGAAGCTTGTGGAAGACCCCATGCCAGAGCAGGTGGATGCCCAAAGGAGGCTGTGACCCTGTGGGAAGCCCATGCTGGAGTTTGCTCCTGGCAGGCCCTGTGGAGAGTAGTCCACATTGGAGCAGGTCTTCTGGCAGGACTTTGACCCCATGGGGGACCCATGCTGGAGCAGTCTGTTCCTGAAGGACTACACCCCATGGAAAGGACCCATATTGGAGAAGTTTGTGGAGGACTGTCTCCCATGAGTGGGACCCCATGCTGGAGCAGGGGAAGAGTGAGGAGGAAGGAGCAACAAAGATGACATGATGAACTGACCACAACCCCCATCCCCCCCGTACTGATCAGAGGGGAGGAGGTAGAGAATTTGAAAATGAAGTTGAGCCTGGGAAGAAAGGTGGAATGTTTTAAGGGTTGCTTTTATTTCTCACTAGTCTAATCTGCTTTGATTGGCAATAAATTAAATAATTTACTCAAGTCAAGTCTGTTTTGCCTGTGATGGTAATTGCTGAGTGATCGCACTGTCCTTATCTCTGCCCATGAGCCTTTTGTTGTATTGTTGTATTTTCTCCTGCCCTGTTCAGTTGAAGAGGGGGAATGATAGAGCAGCCTGGAGGGGATTAATCTGGTGGCTTAAGGGAGAGGCAGTTCTGAAGAAACATGTAACAAATGACACAATGTGATGAGACTTGAATGTTGTTTTGGGCACTGCATCGTTTAGTTACTCTGGTACTGTTGTTCTCTCCTGTCAAGTTATGAACAAAACTCAACCTGGATGTGGGGAGGTCCCGCTGATAACTGGTGCGTGGCTGGGCTCTGCCCTGCTGCTAGCTGGTGAGATGATGACTGCATCCCCAGTAACACTTGAGGCCTTAGGGCTTTTCCTTAGGTTCTTGGATCAGATTGATTTATGTACCTGATTTATGTACCTGGCACTGCTTTAACTCTATCAGACATTGTTTGGCCTTCTTGTGCTAGCTGCTACCAGATACTGAGGTCTGGACGCCTTGGTGGAAAGGCTTGTGAGAAGTGTAGAAGCAGAACAAAAACTGGTGGCTGTACTTTGAGCTGTCTGAGCTGCCTCCTGATGGTTGTGGACAGCAGCAGCTTGGTAAGGAGTCTGACACTGAAGAGCCATCAATCACCCACATGGCAACCGAGGGCTCCCACTCTGTCTGCATAAGGCTGGAGACCTGGTGGGATGAGAGGTGCTGCTGTGGTTGTTGACTTGTTTTGAGAGTGACTTCGTTTTTGGGATCCTACAGTCAGACAGTGAGAGCATGCCCCGAGGCTTTCTTCAGTTAGCCTTGTGGCTCCTGCAGCAGCCGGAACACTCCTGGGCAACGCAGGTCACCAACCCCAGATCCTTTGTCATCAGTTTTTCTGCACAGTGTGTGGCTAGGCAGCTCTCCATGCTGGGGAGACTGCAGGCTTCTGTTGCAAGGGTCATTTTGCTACTGCCACAGGCTGTTCAGGTCAGCTACACATGGCTGGAGGTTGGAGGACAGCTTCTGAAACATCAACTATGTCAGCAGGCCAGGTGTGAAGGGGATCTAGTACTGATTCCCAACCCCAGTTAATCTTTTGCAATCAAATGTTTTTACAGGCATTTTGGAAACATTTACTTTAAAACAAATGTTACCAGACTTCTGTGGTAAATTGAATTTTATTTTAAATTACGTCAATTATTCAAATAAAATATCAAACATCTGCCATGAACATTAATAGTCTTTGTTACACCTGAATACAAAAATGAACCTATTTTAGTTCTGTATTTATTTGATTGTACATGGCCAGGTTCTTTTAATCTCAGACTGCTGTAATGACAAACACTTTCACATATGTTCTTCAAGTTGAAATGAAAAACTTTCATATCAGGTGTCAGTATAATATCAAACAACAGGAAGGGGATGACACTTTTAAAATGCTCATTTAGCATATTTTCACACAAGAATTAAAGTATCATCTAGGTAATAACCTTTTATAGTTTCATACTGTGATAAAGTCTCGAGTTTCTATAAGTTTTTGAATAAAAGTTTATTATATGGAAAAAGCAAGCAACCGACTGGGTGACAGAAATGGGACCAGTTTCCCAAATCTGCACAACTACTACAGGGTACATTTAGTATTTATCTTAGCTACTTCATGCATATTAATTATATCATATACATATACATTCTACAAGTTTTTACTAAGTATTTAATATATGGGTTTTCTTACAGCTAAAACTAAAAGGGTTATCTCTACAACCGGTCATAATTCATGCATTCTTGGACGAACAGGCGCCTAAAGATTTAAAGTTCTACCATATTTTATTCTTAGGATAGTAGGGAGGTTTTAGGGCTTCTTGACCTTGTAAGGGTCTGTTTTATTTCTTTATGGAGGTGTAATTAAGTTTTACAATCCGTTTGGTTTATTTTACTGTAATCACCCATTTGTTTCACAAAGCA
This sequence comes from Corapipo altera, assembly GCF_003945725.1. Classification (NCBI taxonomy): domain Eukaryota; kingdom Metazoa; phylum Chordata; class Aves; order Passeriformes; family Pipridae; genus Corapipo; species Corapipo altera. Next base: position 419,979 of record NW_020885018.1, on the reverse strand, counting down.
CAATTATTTATTTATCACAATTCCCTCTTTTTTTTTTATTAACTTATTGATTCGTGAGTTTTTGATTTTTATAATATTAACATTGTATATTTTGTCTTAGTTATTGTATACAGTAATAGAGTCAAAAGTTTCAAAAATGTCTTAATTTTATTTAAAATTTTCTGTTGGCGATGTTGTCTACGCAGATCTTCGTGTTTTCTTGACTTTGGTGTAATGTATTTAAGGAAGTTGCTTTTTAAATTTTGATTGCAGTTTGTATAATTAGCATCACTTGATATAGATTTTTCACTTTGGCTCCAGGGGTTCACCTGTTAAAGATCTTACATATATATAATCTCTAGGTATAACATTATGAATTGGCCTCTCGAGGTTACAAACTTGTTTCGAGGATTAGCTCTTAAACATTTTTAAGTTGTTTTTATAAATGTACAATATAATTTTTTAATAGTACTTTTATCATGTTTCTGGCTAAATTAGTTTGACAAGGATACGCCTCAGGTCAACCTGAAAAAGTGTCAGTGAGAACAAGCAAATATCTATACCCCACTTTTTCTGGGTAGTTCTAAAAATCGATTTGCCATTCCTGTCTTGGAAAATTATTTTTTCTATTTGTCTTATTTGAATTTTGCTATGCGTCTCCTGTCTCACAATGGTATAGAGATTTCGTGTTACTATATTTTGGCTTAGATATTTGTATGGAGCTTCTGCTCCTAATGTGTTTTCTTGTGTTCTGTTATGATAAGTGCTCATAAAATAGAAGAGGATATTACTAACTTACCCTGTGGTGTCTTGGTCCATTTGTTTTTCTTCTATTTTGCCTCTTAAATTCTGGATTAACTTTCAGTCTTCTTTAGAGTATCTAGGCTCTGTATTTGACTACTGAATTTGAATTTTACCATCAGGGATCAAATATTGGATTTTACTTTCTTCTACTTTTACTGCCCTTTTTGCTTCCGATCATCCATGGCATTTCTTCTTTCATGGCCAGTAACACCCTTTTTTTTTGGTGAGCTTTTCAATGCATAATAGCAACTTTTCTGGCAACTGAAGTCTTATAATCTCTGTTTTTTGAGTTAAGGTATTGACAGGGAGGGCTCTTACCTTTATTACTTCATTTATCATGGTTATTGCATATCTAGCTTTACATCCTCTTTTCTAGACAAAATTTTTTCTTTCTGTGAATAAGAAGTTTTTAGCATCTTTCAGGGGTTCTTCTTTCAAGTCTGGTCAGCTGGAGTACGTTGCTTTTATTGTCTCTAAGCAACCATGTGCAACTGTATTTTTGGTGCCTTCTTGAAGAAAAAGCTGGATTGACAATATTAGTGATTATTTTATTCAATCAGTGTGGCTTGGTATTTCATAAAGCGCTGAGGTGAAAGCTAATGATTTAAATCAAGGGTTGGAGCCCTCATCAGTTTTGTTTTAGCTTATGAAAAGCTTTATCAGTTTCTTTACCCCAAGTGAGTATGTTGGACTCACCTTTATGAGTTCACACAGGGGCTTTACCAGAAGTCCATAGCTGTAGATCTATAAACTACATCATTCGGTCATTCCGAGTAATGTTTGGAGCTCTTCCTTTTTCTGTGGCCAAGGAGTCTGGCAGATAGTTTCTTTCTTTGCTGTTTTTAGGGTTCGTTGTCTTGCAGCGATTTCGTAATCGAGGTAGGAAACTTGTTGTATAGCTACTTGAACTTTCTGTGGAGAGACTCAGTACTCAATTAATCTGAGACAGTTTAGTATGTTAACAGTTCATTCAATACATATTATTTTGGATTTTCTTTCTCATGTGAGGATTTTCTCATTTAAAAGTGAATAGTGATTAACTTTCAGGGCTCCAGGGCAGGCAGAAGAAAGCATCTTTTAGATCCAGGACAGTAAACTATTTTTGCTCTGGTGTTAATTTAGTCAGCAGTGTATATGGATTTGCTACTATGGGGTGCAAGCCTTTAGTTATCTTATTTATTGCTCTAAGATCTTGCACTGTCTTATACTTCCCATCAGGTTTCTTTACTGATAAGATGGGAGTATTATATTTTGATTTATATTTTTTAATAACTCATGTTTAATAAACTTTTCTATATTGCGTTGAATTCTTTCTTGATTCTCTATTTTTAGGGGATATTGTTTAATCTTTATTGACTGTGCCCCTAATTTAACTTTTACTTCAATTGACAATGTTATTTTTGCTTTTCTTGGAGTTTCTGAAGGTCATACTTTGATCCGTTACTTCTTCATGTATGCTACTTGAACTTTGAGTGTCTATTAGGGCAAGATTTAAAATCTCAATCAATTGCTCCTTTTTACTTTGAATTTTATTTTGTTCTGTTCAAATTTAATTTCAGCTTTCAATGGCTCTCGTAAGTCTCTTTCCAGTAAACAAACTGGTGAGTTTGGCATGTTATAAGAATCTGTGGATTTCAAATTGCTTTTCTAATTTGTATTTTAAAGGTTTCAAGAAATGAGTTTTTTCTGTTTGACCCGTGGCTACCCTTATCGATACAAAACTTACAGCAGTAGGTACTAAAGTTTGATTAATACCTAAAATGCAGCTCTTGTATTTATTAGAATTATGCTTCCTGATTTTTGTTCTTTTAGTCTTTTTGTATTGGGGATCTTGGGACTATTTATAGCCTTTTAGGACTCAACACAACCCCTTAGGATTCAGTCTAGCCCCTCCTTCCCCCCCGGGTACAAAGGAGTTAATAAATTCTCTCCCTGCTCCCCTTTCCCCAGGATAACTGTAGTAATCAGGAAGTATAAAAGGTTGTTAAACTGTTAGGACAGAATATTTAGAAATCAGAAGATAACAAAAGACAAATATAATAGTCATGGTATTATCTAGTGTTTTGATAGTATTATTCAAAATTTCAGTCCGATTTTGTATATGTATCACTTTTTGGAGATTGGTATTTGTTCATTTTCACACAAAAATATTTTTCATCCATACCACCTCCTGTCGGGGTCGACAGCGGGTCTGCCAGCACCTTGGCACATACTGACAAAGCAATCGATGTTGACCAGATCAAAGTATACCCCTGAGATGGACTGAAAGACAGGACTGAGAATGGAGGCCCTGATCCCGACAACATACTGATGCATCCTGAGGAAGCTGTCCCGTGGGAACAGAGAACACTGTCTCATGAGAACAGGAGCATTGTCTCATGAGAACAGGGACCTGTTTTGAACGAGAGTGGTTGGGAAAAACATCAACATGAGAGAAAAATAAGAACAGGTACTCGGGACTGTTGTGGGAAAGAACTGGGTTGTTCTGAGAAAGAACAAACTTGTTGTGAGAAAGTAGAGTTTAGAAAATGCACCTATTAGATGTAAGAATTCTGGTGTGAAAGTTTGAACTGTCTTATCCGTGTGAATTACGTGTGTGCAAAAACTGTACTTAAGGGGCTGTGAAAGCAGCCCCGGTATTCCACTTTTTCCTTGGAATAAACTTTGCTGGAACCTTTTTTTCGTGTCGCATGACCGTTCCTACCGTGACATCTGGCAACGCTGACGTGATTGCAACGTTGAAGACGGATTTATCTCCAACTGCGGAGGTGCTGTGACTTCTCTCCCAGAGGGAGAAAGAACAGAAGATTTTCTCTCCTAGAGAGAGATTGGACCTGTGGGGCAAGGCACAGGGGGAACGGAGCCCGGTGTAGCTGGAGAGCGGGGTTGGTTCCCGCCAAAGGTCCGGACCTGAACTTTTTCGAACCCTCATTAGGTAAGCTAACCGGGGTGCCACCGGGGACTATATTTTAACAATGGAACAGCATATAACGAAGGAGGAAAACGTGGTTCTGTCCACATGGAAATTCCTCCTTAACCGAAACAATGTCAAGGTTACTGACTTTGCTTTACGGCGCGTGTTGTTGTGGTGCAGGAAGCAGGGCTTTGAGGCCACATCTAGTACCGCATTTAGTGTATCTGCATGGCAAAAGGTCGGTGATAAGCTATGGGATGAAATATCTAAGGGATCGAAAGACGCGAATGATCTAGCAGTTACCTGGTGTTTGCTGTTTGATACTCTGAAAGAGTGGCAGACAGAACAGCAGACAGGAGAAAATGAAACTAAGTCAGCTACAATACAGAATGCTCCAAATTCCAAGGAAGGGAGTTCAACTGATACTATAAAAGAACAGTCAGAGTCCTTGAAAAGTTCAGAGGGAGACTCAGCTGGCAGCAATCCAGGCCATTTGCAGGCTTCACAGTGCTCGGAAGGAGGCTTGATTAATAGCGAAAAAGACACTAAACCAAGTCGTAAATATCCTACCCCTAACGAGCAACTAACTGACAGCAAACATGAGTCTAAGCCGAGTCGTAAATATCCCACACCTGTCGAACAACTAAAAATGCCTCAACATTGGACATCCCCGACAGATATCGCCCCGTCTCTCTATAGGACCCTTGCTCAGCAGCTAGCAGAGTTTGAAACTCAGGACAAATGCCCGGAGCCCTCTGCTTCTCATAGTGCTCAGGATGATCCACTTCATACTGCATTGCCTAGTAGTGATGAGGATGAGGAGGCTGTAGTTAGTCATCCTGTCACTGATAACACGGAGAGAGCTGCCTGCCAGTCCTCTAGCACTGCTCAGAAGAAAGGAACTACTTCTCGACCCCTTCGGAAATCAACAGAGCCGTGGACTCTGCCCCCTGTAACCGTTACTGTGCTACCTAGACATCCAGGCAAATTTTGGAATCAGGTAAAACAAAGGGCAGCAGAAATAGGGGACTGGAATCTGCTGGACAGGATTGGTTATCCCTCTGAGACGTGTGATGCAGTTGCGTCGACAGGTCCTGAGGTTTTCCCGGTTTTCAAGGCAGTACCAGGTTCCGGAAGGCAGGATGAGCACACTCCATTTGCGTGGAAAGTGGTGCAAGATTTGCAGATGTGTGCCTCTAAATACGGGATAAATTCCGCAGAGGTGATGAGACTGATAAGGGTGATAAATACAGATCTATTAGCACCCTATGATATTTCACATCTTGCACAAATTCTGTTTCAACTGATTCAATATCAAGTATTTCTAGCAAATTGCAGAAAACTCACTGAGAGAGCAGCACTAGATAACATGCAACTGCCTCAAGGAGACCCGAGAAGAGGGGCTGGCGTTGATGCATTGATGGGAACGGGTCCAGTTTTTTCAAACCCTCAAGTTCAAACTCAGTGGCCCCCTGCAGTGCTAGAGCAATGCCAGCGTATGGGAATGTCAGTACTCATACAAACAATGGAGCTAGCAGCTCCAAAGCCTAAGTACACCACAGTGAAACAGGGGGTTAAGGAACCGTTCCTGCAATTTGTAGAACGCATAGCCACCTCACTGGAAAGGTGGTAGATGATGAAGAACTCAGACAAAGGCTCTGCCTGGAGTTAGTTAAAGATAATGCTAACAAGGATTGCCAAAGAATAATCGAGGCAATACCCGGGAATCCATCTATCCCTGAAATGGTGGTAGCATGCTCTAAGGTGGGATCGGAGGATCATAAAATGACTGCATTAGCCGCTGTCCTTCGACCTAATCCCAAATGCCATGGGTGTGGAAAGCAAGGACATTTTAAGGCTGAATGCCCAGTCAAGCAAAAGGGGAACAAGCAGAAAAATAAGACAACAGAGGCAGAAGTTACTTGTAGCCGATGTGGAAAGGCAGGGCACTTTTCTAAAGTGTGTCAATCAAAATATCATACCAATGGACAGTTGCTACAGGGAAACTGGAAAAGGAACGCGATGAGGTGTGCGAGGACACAAGTACCTCATCCACCGAATCCGTACATGAGAACAACCCCGATGGCTTATCCCTCTGTGACCGCCTCACCGGAAAAACCCGTGGATCAGCAAGCATGGATGTATCCACAACCAACACAATAACTTTAACAACAAGAGATGTTGTCACGGTACCACTAGACGCTCATGGTCCAATAGGAAAAGGGTTTAGTGCACTGTTAATTGGACGATCTAGCAGTATCATAGCTGGGTTAGATGTTTTTGTGGGTGTCATTGATGCTGACTATACAGGGCAGATTTCTGCAATGGTGTCTACTTCTTATCCTCCAGTGACTATACCAAAAGGGACTCGCATTGCTCAACTTGTGCCTTTTGTGAGTTGTGTTCCTAGAACAGAGCAACGAGAGCGGCAGTCTGGAGGATTCGGATCGACCTGACCACCTCAAATCTTCTGGTCCCAAACTGTTTCTGCACAACGACCGCAGATGACTTGCACCATCTCCAATGAGACCTGTACGCCATCCTCGATAAAGGTTACGGGTTTATTGGATACCGGAGCGGATGTTACCATCATCTCTCAGCATTCCTGGCCCCTGTCCTGACCACTTGTAAACACGGGGATGGGGATGGTTGGATTGGGAGGGACTGCTCAAAGCCATGTGTCTCAGTCGCCTCTGGCAATCATCAACTCCGAAGGGCAGAGAGCCACTGTAAAACCTTATGTCGCTACAGCGCCTCTGACTCTTTGGGGGAGAGATTGCTTGGAGCAATGGGGGGTGAAAATTACAAGGGATTTTTAACAGGGACCACTGTCTTGCAGGGTGTTCGCCAACCTACACTTGCTTTAACTTGGCTGACATGTTCTCCAGTGTGGGTTCCTCAGTGACCCCTGCCAATAGAAAAATTGCAGGCCCTGCAACAGTTAGTGGCAGAACAGCTTGCTGCTGACTACATTGAACCCTCCCACAGTCCATGGAATACCCCTGTCTTTATAATAAAAAAGAAATCTGGCAAATGGCGACTTTTGCATGACCTGAGGCAGGTAAATGCTGTAATGGCAACAATGGGAACCTTACAACCAGACCTTCCAGCACCATCAATGATTCCTATGGATTGGAACATTGTAGTCATAGATCTAGAAGATTACTTTTTCACTATTCCATTGGCACCATCTGACAAAGAGAAATTTACCTTTACTGTTCCATCAATCAATCATGCCGAACCATCCAAAAGATACCAGTGGAAGGTGTTGCCCCAGGGCATGAAAAATTCACCCACAATTTACCAGTGGTTTGTAGCCCAAGCATTGTCACCTGTACGTGAACATTTCCCAGAATGCTATTGTTTTCATTACATAGATGACATATTACTTGCAGCCAGCAAGGAGGAGTAACTGAATGAATTAGAAACATTGACTAGACAGTCTCTACAGCAGTTTGGATTGGTCATTTCACCTGAGAAGGTGCAGAGAACGGAACCTTGGAAGTATTTGGACCTCATAGTCACTGCTCGTAGAGTGATGCCACAACCCGTCAAACTTAACATTGATGTACAAACCCTAACGGATGTACAAAAATTGATGGGATCTTTAAATTGGGTTAGACCTTATCTCGGTCTTACAAATACTCAGTTGCGACCCTTGTTAGAGTTGCTCAAACATTCTGCCAATCCTTTGGAACCTAGAACACTGAATTCTGAAGCAGTTCAAGCAGTCCAGAAAGTAGAATCATTGCTGCAAACTAAATTCATGTCTCGTATTGACCTAACACAAGTGGTTCAGCTGTTTATTTTTATAGACCATGTGACTCCTTTTGGTGCACTTGTGCAGTGGAATACTGAGTGGACTGACCCTCTGCATATTTTGGAGTGGTTATTTCTACCTTTTAAACCTCACAAAACTACTCCTGGCCTGTTTGAACTTCTTGCAGAAATAATTATGAAAACCAGAAAAAGATGCATAGAATTGCTGGGAAGAGATCCAAGTCAAATTGTTGTACCTGTTCAGTCTACGTATTTTGAATGGTGCATGGCACATAAGTATGAACTGCAGGCAGCCATGTCTGACTTTCAGGGACAAGTTTCTTATCACTTGCCTTCTCACCCTCTGAATTAATTTTTTCGTGAAGTGCCCGTAGGACAGAAGACATTAAGTGAATCAGAACCGGTTGATGGACTCACTGTTTTCACAGATGGCTCTGGAAAGACAGGTAAAACCGCTGTAGTCTGGCGTGATGACCACAGCTGGCATGATAAGGTAGTCACACAAGAAGGCTCACCTCAAGTAGTCGAATTGCGAGCTGTAACTGTAGCCTTTCAATTGTTTCCACAACCTGTAAATATTATTACTGATTCTACTTATGTTGCTAATTTACTTTCTCGTTTAGATCAGACTGTTTTGTCCTCAGTTGACCAACGAAAACTGTTTACAGTTCTTTTAGAGTTATGGACAACCATACAACAGAGAACTACGTCGTATTTCGTTCTACATATCCGCAGCCATACTACCTTGCCAGGTTTTTTCACTGAAGGTAACGCCAAGGCAGATGCCCTTGTATCTGCTATAGCCCTGGGCCCTACACCCAATATACACCAACAGACTCTCTTATCACATCAGTTTTTTCATCAAAGTAGCACTGCACTGTGACAACAGTTCGGAATAACTCAAGCTGCAGCACGCTCTATTGTTGCTGCTTGTCCTGACTGTCAGGGAACTTACATTCCAATATATTTTGGAACCAATCCGAGGAGCATTAAAGCTCTAGAAATCTGGTAAACTGATGTCACTCATATTGATGACTTCGGTCGTTTAAAATATGTGCATGTGTCAGTAGATACCTTTTCACATGTGTTATGGGTTATAAATCTGAGAGAGGAATTTTCCCTTCCCCTGCTTTCCCTGTAAGAGAAAACAGAGTTTGAGGGGGGAAGGGAGTTGATTAACCTTACAAAAGAACTGTTTGATCTGTTTAATGGACGGGGGAGTTTTTTTTAACCATGGTGGAAACCACCACTGGATGGCTGGAGACGTATCCCGTGCCTCACGCTACTGCCCGGAATACCATCCTGGGCCTTGAAAAGCAAGTCCTGTGGTGACATGGCACCCCAGAGCGCATTGAATCAGATAACGGAACTCATTTCAAAAACAGTTTAGTTGCCACCTGGGCAGAGGAGCATGGCATCAAGTGGGTGTACCACATCCCATACCACGCAGCAGCCGCAGAGAAAGTTGAACGACATAATGGACTGTTGAAAACCACCCTGAAGGCGCTGGGTGAAGAGACAGACAAACACTGAGATCAGCATCTAGCACAGGCTACATGGTTAGTTAACACCAGAGGTTCCATCAACCAAACCGACCCTGCCCAATCAGAGTCCCTCCACACCGTGGATGGAGATAAGGTCCCCGTGATTCACGCGAGGGGTGTGTTAGGGAAAAAGGTGTGGATTAACCCTGCCTCGGGCAAAAGCAAACCCATTCGTGGGATTGTTTTTGCCCAAGGGCTCGGTTGCACCTGGTGGGTGATGCAGGAAGATGGAGAAACTCGGTGCATACCTCAAGGAGACCTTAGTCTCGGATAAACTGGTTATAACTGTATACTTGTATCTGTATGTAACTCTGTATCTGTATCTACCTATTAGTGGATGCGTACATAGTTAGGATGATGCATGTATGTATGGTGTTCAAAGATTTAATCTGATAACGTGTAAAAGCATGAGAAAGAAAATTAGGGGTGGATAATGTTATGGGTTATAAATCTGAGAGAGGAATTTTCCCTTCCCCTGCTTTCCCTGTAAGAGAAAACAGAGTTTGAGGGGGAAGAGAGTTGATTAACCTTACAAAAGAACTGGTTGATCTGTTTAATGGGCGATTAACTGCTGGAGTGAGGGGGGTTGGTTCTGTTCGGAGGCAAAAAGGTAAACTGTGTTGTTGGCTCCCTGGGTGCACACAGGCATTTTTTGGTGAGGGGGACCGGAGGTCTGGTTTTTTTGGCTGTTCATCCTGGTCAACTCAACTTCCCATCTTGCTGGCTTCGACCTGCCTGACTGTCCCGCTCCCCGGAGCTGCTGTGCCTCAACGGAGAGTTTGCTTGCCCGCGGGAGAGGAGGGGGAGTTTCTTTTTCCTGAGACACCACCCCCTGAGACAGTAGTGAGTTCCCGTGGGAATGTACTGCTTGCCTTCCTTTTCGTCTCCACGGAGGCGAGGACCCCCCCCATCTCCGGGGACCGCTCTCTCCAACCCCTCTTCCCGCGGGGTGACTACCGAAGCCCACAGTGCCCCCTGCTGACCACGACCAGGTACTGCAGGCCCTGCACCCTCCAGCGATCCCACAGCGCCCCCTGCCGACCACGACCAGGTACTGCAGGTCCTGTACCTTCCAGCGATCCCACAGCGACCCCTGCCGACCACGACCAGGTACTGTAGACCCTACACCTTCCAGCGATCCAACAACATCCCCGGCAGGCCACAATTAGGACTGTGCTAACGGACAGGGAAGTATTCTTTTAGACTTGTTATTGTTGTTTCTTGTTACTGTTTTTGCCAACATACATATATCGTTTAATAAAGGGTTGTTATTTCTTCTGTTTTCCCACATTTTCCTCGAGTAAAACCCCTTAATTTGACATTACAATTGCAGAGAGAGAGGAGTTTGGTCTACCTCATAACTCATCCTCTTTAGCAAACAGTCCAGTCTCACTCTGACTGCGACATTCTTGGCGCCCAACGTGGGGCCTGGAAAGAGGAAAGGTGGAAAAGGAATAACTACCCTTTGTGTGAGTTACGCGCAGTTTGAACCCCTTGTGTGATTGACACGCATTTTGAACTTGTAGGCACCATGATGTCAGGGGTTGCTGCTTTCCTCTGGTATATAACCATGCCAAGATATCTGTCCCACCTGTCAATGTATTTCAGTTCAGATACTAGTACCCTCATTGCGATAAGTACCTTTGAGTTTGTGCATTGGGTATATGACACGGCAAACTCAGTACCTGTGATTTTCATCCAGAATATATCCTCAAGGATGCACTACTGCTCTAGCCTAAGCTGTTTCCTCTGGGGTTTTAAGGATAATAGCACCCATTCCTATGGAGACACACAGGGGAATGCATGCGCCCAACCCTTTATTCAGTTCCCTTTTGGGTACAACACAATGACCTCTGGGAAGTTTAAATCCTTTTTAGATGTCAGAGACATTTCAATTGTTGGGCTTTTCATCCTAGTTTGTGCCATTATAGTATACCTGATATACCAAGCCAAGGCCAAGAATTACTGAGAAGGCATTCAGGAACCTGTCCCAGGGGTGGAAAACCTCGAGTGGCATGGGTTATGGGAGGACATGGGTAAATTCCTAGAAAGTTGCTCAACTCCCATAACATGGAAGCTCACCCTTGAACAACTCCTGAACCCTACAAAAATAATGAAAGCCGTGAGGGAGAGAGGTCGTGATGGATCCATGGAGAAGCAGTTGGCAACTGCATGTGGGACCTTGGTCATTGCCTACAGGAAGTTGCTCGGTATGGTGCAGCACTTCCAGGGGAAAGGAAAAGATGAGAACAAGATGCCTAATACCAAGGTGACTCAGGATAAGGCCAAATCAAAGGGGCAGACTAAGCCAACGGAGGTTGCCCCTATCCAAAGGAAGAAATATAAAGCCAAATCAGTTCGTCCAGTTGACGATGATGGAGAGGCAGGGTCCCAACAAAAGGCTGCTCCAGAACCAGAAATCATCACTGAGTCTTTATTGTACAATAACCTCCAGAATTTACGGACAGACGTGTGGTGGTTTCACTCTAGGCCTTCCTGGAGACCAACTTGTGACCAGGAAGGAACTAGAAAAGTGATCACGGAAGTATTCCATGCTATTCCTTTACGTAACTGGAGGTATAAATAAAGACAGTGGGAGGGATCGCGTTCTCTTCCTCTCCGGTAAGGTTCGAGAACAGTGGGTCCCTGTTTCGGTTGGGCTTATCTGGAGCCGAGGCCTACAGTGACTGCTGTTATCCGCCACGCGTGAGGGGAGAGCCTTGGGCCGCGTCAGGTCAACCTGCCTGTTCGAAGGGAAGTGGTGAGATTTCTGCTAGTTTGCCTTCGGCTGGCTGTTTGACTTGCTCGGTCCTTGCCCCTTTTTGTCTTTCTCCCTTTCCCTTCCCCCCCCCTCCCCCCCAGGTGTGTGGTATTCTCCTTTTGTGTATCTGTCTCATATGTAAAATATATATATATATATATATTTGCTATAGCTTTGGCTGCTTAGTTTTTTTTTCCCTCTTTTCCCTCTCTGGGAGGCGGGTCCTTGTTGTTGAGTTTCGGGGGACTTGGCAGGAAGCCAGCTTGAAACTTGTACAACTTTTCTGGTAGCAGAGAATGGTTGTTTTGGTTAAGCTTGGTTTGTTTTGATAAACATTCTCCGGGAAGACAGACAAGCTCAGTGTTGTTTTGCAAACCAATCTATTGTTTTGGGAACAGGTCTGGGAACACTGCCAGAGTCTGGGAAAGCAGCCAAGGAAACTTTGTTTATATAAACAAAAGTTTGTTTTAGGATCAAGAAGAAATAATAACAAAAACAATGGCTATTTCATTAATTGGTCTTATAATTCTAACCATCTTTACACCTGTGTTAGGCTACTCTATAGGGAGACGTCCAGACCTTGAGGATGGATGGAACGAATTGCTTCCATCCTTTAATTTTGACATCGAAGGTTTGGTAAAGGAGATCCCCATGGTCAAAATCGGCTCTAATTACTATGTAAATCTCATCGCAACCATACTGTCATTGATAAAGGTACTGGAAGTGCTCCTTAAACTTGGAAGAATGGGGTTCCGTTGCTTTCCCTCTTGTAGGAAAGATCACACCTCAAAGGGACTCGCTGGAACTTTGGAAAAGGTTGCAGACAGGCCAGTCTACGGGTGGCATGGAGCTTGGGAAGATTTCGGTAGATTAGTAGGACATGTGTCACCCCCCATTAATTGGGAGTTCACACCAGAACAAATGTTTGATTCTGGTGAGATGGCCCACTGTTTGGCAGAAGGGTGCTTTTCCTACAAAGACCCGAATATGCAATTCTCCGCTTTGTACTGGGGCCTGGTTAATGCTTATCGAGCTGCCATAGACCACATTCAGAGGTTTAAGGTCGACACAGAGACCCAAACCACGCCACTTGAAACCAGTGATGTCCCTATTAGGTCCACAGAAGTTGGGGTCCAAACACAACCTGAAGTCAATGCCATTCCTACTAAGTCCACTAGAACCGGGACCCAAGCTAATAACCGGAAGGTCATCATTGCCCCTATAAAGAAGAAGAAGACGTGGGTAAGGGAGATCAAGGAACTTACGGACCCATCTCCGCAACTAGAACGCACAGAAGAAAGAGAAGAAGAAGAAGAAGAAGAAGGAACAGAGGATGTAGTGGACGAAGGAGCGGCAGCAATGGGAGAAGGAGCAAGAGCAAGTGATGAAGGCGCGACAGCAAGTGATGAAGGCGTGACTGCGAGAGAGGAAGAAGTGGTTGTGACTGAGGAAGGAGCGATTGGAAGAGAAGAAGTAGCTACCAGAGAGGAAGAAATGGCTACACGGGAAGGAGCACGTCCAAAGGAACTAGGGGCACACCCAAAGGAATACAGAATGGCATCAAAAGGAAAGAAAGCAACAGTGCAAACGGCCGGTGGTATATTGTCGTTTGATGATTTATACCCTGACTACACATTCAGTGTTGCAAAAGACGCAAAGAAGGAGCCAAAGCATTCCCCTCAATTGGAGGGGGAATTATCCCTACCCCTCCAGACCCAACCTTCTCTTGGAGGTGTGAATGATTGGAGGAGGAGGTCCTTATCTCAACACGCGAAAGATTACTCACTACCTCCACCCGCGGCGTATCACGAACGACACAGGAGTCCATCCCCATGGCGTGACTGGTATAGAAGTCCATCTCCACGGCGTGAACGACGCAAAAGTCCATCTCCGCGGCGCGAGCGGCATAGGAGTCCATCCCCACGGTATGAACGACGTAGAAGTCCATCTCCGCGGCGTGAACAATATAGAAGCTTATCCCCACGGCATGCCCAGTCTCCACCTCCACATGAGAGATATAGGGAGGAAGTGGGAGCAGTCCCACGTAGGAGTGGAAGAGTAAAGAGAGAGGTGGAAAAGATTCTACATGGGAGAGATGGACAAGAAATAATGCGAGAAAGTGAAATTACACAATCACTGACCACAAGAGAGCTTCGAGATTTACGGAGAGATTATATGCGCTTGCCTGGTGAAGAAGTCCTCACCTGGCTGGTGCGATGTTGGGACAAGGGAGCTGATAGTCATGTAATTGAAGGTGATGAACCACGACAGTTGGGATCCATTGCTCGAGACCCAGTGATAGAGCAAGAAATGGGGAGAGAGAAAATGGCGTCCAGCCTTTGGTTCCGAATCCTCCACACAGTGAGAGTGAAATACCCATTTAAGGAGTCCCTGAAGAGTTCTTCAAGAAGGTGGAGAACTGCAGAAGAAGGCATCCAATACCTACGGGAATTGGCCATGCTGGAGATCATCTATTCTGATCCAGATTATTATGACATCCAAGTTCCTGAGAGTGTTCCCTGCACGCAACCAATGTGGAAAAAGGTAATTCAAGGTGCTCCTAAACCATATGTTTCCTGCTTGATATCCGCATATAATCCAAAGATGGAGGAACCAAAGGTGGAAATCATGTGTACTTGGATAAGAACCATAGAGGAAAATATGGAAGACTCCTTCAATCCCCTCTACCAACGCACCTACGATAGGGAAAGAATGGAGAGAGATTATGAATATTCCAGATATGAGGACGACCTTAGAGACAGAGAGGACAGAAGGTATAGAGACTACCAAGAAAGGCCAATGGGAAGATCACGGCGGGACCGACAAAGACGACCTCGGCCTAGACCTCGATCCTGGTCTCGATCTCGCTCACGGTCCCTGTCATTCACACGTCGAAGGAAAGAGAACTCCAAACGTTGGTCACGTAACCAACTATGGGCATACCTTCGTAGTAAAGGAGAAAACATGAAGAAGTGGGATGGTGAACCCACTTCTAAGCTTGAAGCTAGAGTGAGGGAGCTGAAGCGAAAGAAGACTGACAAGAAAGTTGTCTATGTAGTAGACGGAGATTTCTTAGAAGAGAAACTGCGATCGCCGAAACACGAGAAGATGGAGGTCCACTTCGACAACAGCAAAAAGTCTAAGAGGTCAAAGTCAAACTCTGACGACGAATGCTCTGATCAAGACCAGTAGAGGGGCCCTGCCTTCTGCCAGGAGAAGGAGAGGGACCAAGAAGATAACCGAGTTTACTGGGCTGTGTGGGTTCGATGACCTGGCACATCGGATCCTCAGAAATACCAGGCCTTGATAGATACTGGAACCCAGTGTACTGTAATGCCTTCAGAGTATAAGAGTACCGAGACTGTTACTATTTCTGGAGTGACCGGAGGGTCTC
>NW_020885018.1:404019-404703 GCF_003945725.1 Corapipo altera | reverse complement strand
GCATCCTTGGTATGGACTACCTAAGAAGAGGATACTTCAAAGACCCGAAAGGGTACCGGTGGGCTTTTGGTATAGCCTCGGTGATTGAAGAGGAGTCCAAGCAATTGTCTGCCCTTCCTGGCCTCTCAGAAGACCCTTCCATTGTAGGATTACTGCGAGTTAAAGATCAAGAAGTGCCAATAGCCACAACAACTGTACACAGACGACAGTATCGGACAAACCGAGATGCTGTGATCCCTATCCACAAAATGATCCGAAAGTTGGAGAACCAAAGGGTGGTCAGCAGAACCCATTCACCCTTCAACAGCCCCATCTGGCCTGTGCATAAGTCCGACGGAGAATGGAGACTGACTGTGGACTATCGTGGCTTAAATGAAGTTACGCCACCGTTGAGTGCTGCCGTGCCAGATATGTTGGAGCTCCAATACAAGTTGGAGTCCAAGACAGCAAAGTGGTACGCCACCATCGACATAGCCAACGCGTTTTTCTCCATTCCTTTAGCGGCAGAGTGCAGGTCACAGTTTACTTTCACCTGGAGGGGCGTTCAATACACCTGGAATCGACTGCCCCAGGGGTGGAAACACAGTCCAACCATCTGTCATGGACTGATCCAGGTTACACTAGAGAAGGGTAAGGTTCCCGAACACATCCAGTACATCGATGACATCATTGTATGGGGGGATA
>NW_020885018.1:376339-394019 GCF_003945725.1 Corapipo altera | reverse complement strand
GGAATACTGAGTGGACTGACCCTCTGCATATTTTGGAGTGGTTATTTCTACCTTTTAAACCTCACAAAACTACTCCTGGCCTGTTTGAACTTCTTGCAGAAATAATTATGAAAACCAGAAAAAGATGCATAGAATTGCTGGGAAGAGATCCAAGTCAAATTGTTGTACCTGTTCAGTCTACGTATTTTGAATGGTGCATGGCACATAAGTATGAACTGCAGGCAGCCATGTCTGACTTTCAGGGACAAGTTTCTTATCACTTGCCTTCTCACCCTCTGAATTAATTTTTTCGTGAAGTGCCCGTAGGACAGAAGACATTAAGTGAATCAGAACCGGTTGATGGACTCACTGTTTTCACAGATGGCTCTGGAAAGACAGGTAAAACCGCTGTAGTCTGGCGTGATGACCACAGCTGGCATGATAAGGTAGTCACACAAGAAGGCTCACCTCAAGTAGTCGAATTGCGAGCTGTAACTGTAGCCTTTCAATTGTTTCCACAACCTGTAAATATTATTACTGATTCTACTTATGTTGCTAATTTACTTTCTCGTTTAGATCAGACTGTTTTGTCCTCAGTTGACCAACGAAAACTGTTTACAGTTCTTTTAGAGTTATGGACAACCATACAACAGAGAACTACGTCGTATTTCGTTCTACATATCCGCAGCCATACTACCTTGCCAGGTTTTTTCACTGAAGGTAACGCCAAGGCAGATGCCCTTGTATCTGCTATAGCCCTGGGCCCTACACCCAATATACACCAACAGACTCTCTTATCACATCAGTTTTTTCATCAAAGTAGCACTGCACTGTGACAACAGTTCGGAATAACTCAAGCTGCAGCACGCTCTATTGTTGCTGCTTGTCCTGACTGTCAGGGAACTTACATTCCAATATATTTTGGAACCAATCCGAGGAGCATTAAAGCTCTAGAAATCTGGTAAACTGATGTCACTCATATTGATGACTTCGGTCGTTTAAAATATGTGCATGTGTCAGTAGATACCTTTTCACATGTGTTATGGGTTATAAATCTGAGAGAGGAATTTTCCCTTCCCCTGCTTTCCCTGTAAGAGAAAACAGAGTTTGAGGGGGGAAGGGAGTTGATTAACCTTACAAAAGAACTGTTTGATCTGTTTAATGGACGGGGGAGTTTTTTTTAACCATGGTGGAAACCACCACTGGATGGCTGGAGACGTATCCCGTGCCTCACGCTACTGCCCGGAATACCATCCTGGGCCTTGAAAAGCAAGTCCTGTGGTGACATGGCACCCCAGAGCGCATTGAATCAGATAACGGAACTCATTTCAAAAACAGTTTAGTTGCCACCTGGGCAGAGGAGCATGGCATCAAGTGGGTGTACCACATCCCATACCACGCAGCAGCCGCAGAGAAAGTTGAACGACATAATGGACTGTTGAAAACCACCCTGAAGGCGCTGGGTGAAGAGACAGACAAACACTGAGATCAGCATCTAGCACAGGCTACATGGTTAGTTAACACCAGAGGTTCCATCAACCAAACCGACCCTGCCCAATCAGAGTCCCTCCACACCGTGGATGGAGATAAGGTCCCCGTGATTCACGCGAGGGGTGTGTTAGGGAAAAAGGTGTGGATTAACCCTGCCTCGGGCAAAAGCAAACCCATTCGTGGGATTGTTTTTGCCCAAGGGCTCGGTTGCACCTGGTGGGTGATGCAGGAAGATGGAGAAACTCGGTGCATACCTCAAGGAGACCTTAGTCTCGGATAAACTGGTTATAACTGTATACTTGTATCTGTATGTAACTCTGTATCTGTATCTACCTATTAGTGGATGCGTACATAGTTAGGATGATGCATGTATGTATGGTGTTCAAAGATTTAATCTGATAACGTGTAAAAGCATGAGAAAGAAAATTAGGGGTGGATAATGTTATGGGTTATAAATCTGAGAGAGGAATTTTCCCTTCCCCTGCTTTCCCTGTAAGAGAAAACAGAGTTTGAGGGGGAAGAGAGTTGATTAACCTTACAAAAGAACTGGTTGATCTGTTTAATGGGCGATTAACTGCTGGAGTGAGGGGGGTTGGTTCTGTTCGGAGGCAAAAAGGTAAACTGTGTTGTTGGCTCCCTGGGTGCACACAGGCATTTTTTGGTGAGGGGGACCGGAGGTCTGGTTTTTTTGGCTGTTCATCCTGGTCAACTCAACTTCCCATCTTGCTGGCTTCGACCTGCCTGACTGTCCCGCTCCCCGGAGCTGCTGTGCCTCAACGGAGAGTTTGCTTGCCCGCGGGAGAGGAGGGGGAGTTTCTTTTTCCTGAGACACCACCCCCTGAGACAGTAGTGAGTTCCCGTGGGAATGTACTGCTTGCCTTCCTTTTCGTCTCCACGGAGGCGAGGACCCCCCCCCATCTCCGGGGACCGCTCTCTCCAACCCCTCTTCCCGCGGGGTGACTACCGAAGCCCACAGTGCCCCCTGCTGACCACGACCAGGTACTGCAGGCCCTGCACCCTCCAGCGATCCCACAGCGCCCCCTGCCGACCACGACCAGGTACTGCAGGTCCTGTACCTTCCAGCGATCCCACAGCGACCCCTGCCGACCACGACCAGGTACTGTAGACCCTACACCTTCCAGCGATCCAACAACATCCCCGGCAGGCCACAATTAGGACTGTGCTAACGGACAGGGAAGTATTCTTTTAGACTTGTTGTTGTTATTGTTGTTTCTTGTTACTGTTTTTGCCAACATACATATATCTTTTAATAAAGGGTTGTTATTTCTTCTGTTTTTCCACATTTTCCTCGAGTAAAGCCCCTTAATTTGACATTACAATTGCAGAGAGAGAGGAGTTTGGTCTACCTCATAACTCATCCTCTTTAGCAAACAGTCCAGTCTCACTCTGACTGCGACAACATGCTATAGTTGCCACAGCCCATTCTGGAGAAAAGGCAAGTTATGTAATCCGTCATTTTCAGCGTGCTTTTGCTACCCTTGGAGTTCCTCATGAAGTTAAGACCGATAACAGCCCAGCATATGTTTCGCAAAAAGTACAAACCTTTTTTGCAACATGGGGTGTAACTCATGTTACCGGTACCCCACATTCTCCAACAGGACAGGCTATTGTAGAGCGTATGCACGGTACCTTGAAAAGACAACTTCAAAAACAAAAAGGGGGAATGAGTCGGGAGCACCCTCAGGCACAGTTAGATAAAGCTGTATATGTACTGAATTTTTTAACTTTTCCTGGTGACTCCTCCTACTCACCTTCCTTTATGCATTTTTCTTCTCTTTCTTCCACGAAACCATTAGCACGCAATGCTCCAGTGCAGGTTCGGGATTTGGTTTCAGGCCAATGGTCTGGACCTCATGAACTTATAACTTGGGGGAAAGGATATGCTTGTGTCTCCACAGGTGATGGTCCTCATTGGGTACCTGCCCGGTGTGTTCGTCCTGTGCTTGATGATCCTTCCCGTCAACGGATGGACGGTCCCGCAACCCAAGTAGAATGTGTGGGTGACCCTAGCTGAGATGACCCATCAGGAAACCTTGTGCCTTTCTCTAGCCAACCCAGAGAATCCTTTTTCTACCTGCTTGGTCGGACTACCTCTGGATAAGTGGCCTTGTCCAGAGGTCCTGAAAATCTGCAACAGCTCTGCACCAAAGATCAACGTTGATAACTGGGACCGTATTTATGCATACCTACCTCACGTAACACAAGAACCTCAAGAACTGGAATTGCTAGGCTCAGTGGTCATGGATGCTTGTATAATGTTTAATTATACATATAACTCAAAGAGAAGGGGACAGAATGTGAATGCAACATTGCCTGTATATAGAAATGTCACTACTTGGTGTAATTATACTTCTAAACATATCTTTTAATGTACCTGTTGCCTTACCTAGTGGAGTTTTTCTTATTTGTGGAGATAGAGCATGGGGTGGAATTCCATCCAGACTGAATGGTGGACCATGTAGCTTGGGGAGGCTTACTCTGCTCACTCCTAATCTTACCATGATTCATAATAAAAGCCGAGGGAAATGCAGCATTCATCAATTTTCAAAACAATGTGATGATCGGGTAACCTTTTGGGGACCCGGAGAAATTATAGCAGCATCAGTGCTTGCACCTGGGGTTGCAACAGCAGCAGCATTAAAAAAGTTGACAAACTTGGGATATTGGTTGAGTAAGCAAACCAATGCTACTTCTATTGCTCTGAGTGGTCTATTAACTGACATAGATAGTGTTAGGCATGCCACACTGCAGAATAGAGCTGCAATTGATTTTCTGTTGTTAGCACAAGGTCACGGTTGCAATGAGTTTGATGGAATGTGTTGCATGAATTTGTCGGACCATAGTGAATCCATACACAAAAGCATTCAGTTTTTGAAAGAAGGGGTCCGCAAATTACAAGTTGATGATGGATGGGATTGGTTAACTAAGTTGTTTGGTAAATGGGGTTTGTCTGGTTGCTTGTTATCCATCGTAAAAACAGGATTGCTGATTTTGGTAATTATTGTGGTTGTGCTATTAATGATGCCCTGTTTGATCAGCCTGTTGCAAAGGTGTAACAGGGAAAGGTGGAAAAACCAGGGGAAAAACAGGTTCGAGGGATTCTGGAACGTGAATAAACCAAACACTGTTGCTAGTTGGCAAAAAAAATAGCTATTTATTAGGAAAAAGGTGGCAAACAGGGAAAAAAAAGGGGAAAAAACGGGCACCCGAGGGAAAAGAATTAGGTCGGAGGACAAAGTGCACAAAAGACCCTAGGAAGGAGGCTCGGCACCTCATACTCTCCCAGGTGTCACCTATAAGATAATCTTACCCATCCTAACCAGTAATGAAGTCTCTCTACGGCAGTTGCGTGTTCCGGAGGGGTGGCAGGCTCCCACGTCCAGCAGGCGTCCCCGCTAAAAGCATCTTGATCCATCGTGAAGAGTCAACAACCTCCACCCAGACACGAGTCTGCCCTTATAAAGTTTATTGAGAGCACCTGCCCTGGGGAGGTGTGGCCAGTACCGCCCCGTCAGGGGCTCTCAATCCCACCCCTTCTGTTATGTAAGTGCACCCCTCCTGCGCATGCATGAACACCTTGGAAATCCTCTGACGCAGGCGCAGTGAATTGGGGGGGGGTCTTTCCAATTGAGTCTGGGGGAGGCCCTTCATCACCTTCCTCATCACTTTGTCCTCCAACTGCCCTTGAAGAGCAATGGACCAATCACAACAGACCAATTAAAACAGTTTACACAGAAGTTCTCCCTCCAAGACCAAGTTCACTGCTTTATCAGCAGACTTGGTAGGAGAAAACATAAACTTTTGCAGGTGGCTAGGGCCAAACACAGACCAAAAAATAACATCCCAACTTCGTCCCGATACAAAAGGGTCCTGCAGTGGACTGTTAAGGCCATCTTTGTAGCACAAATACAAAAAGGGGGAATTGTTGGGGTCGACAGCGGGTCTGCCAGCACCTTGGCACATACTGACGAAGCAATCGATGTTGACCAGATCACAGTATACCCCTGAGATGGACTGAAAGACAGGACTGAGAATGGAGGCCCTGATCCCGACAACATACTGATGCATCCTGAGGAAGCTGTCCCGTGGGAACAGAGAACACTGTCTCATGAGAACAGGAGCATTGTCTCATGAGAACAGGGACCTGTTTTGAACGAGAGTGGTTGGGAAAAACATCAACATGAGAGAAAAATAAGAACAGGTGCTCGGGACTGTTGTGGGAAAGAACTGGGCTGTTCTGAGAAAGAACAAACTTGTTGTGAGAAAGTAGAGCTTAGAAAATGCACCTATTAGATGTAAGAATTCTGGTGTGAAAGTTTGAACTGTCTTATCCGTGTGAATTACGTGTGTGCAAAAACTGTACTTAAGGGGCTGAGAAAGCAACCCCGGCATTCTGCTTTTTCCTTGGAATAAACTTTACTGGAACCTTTTTTTCGTGTTGCACGGCCGTTCCTACCGCGACAACCTCCAATCCGAGTTTTGGTGTCTTTGCTTGGTTACCAGGTTTGTCTGCTGAAATGAACTTTTTATAAATAGTTAATTTCCAATATATTACCAACCCATATTGAGAGTAAAGCAGTGGTTCCCCTTCTTGTTTCACTACAACCCCCCCTTTCTCGTGTTAGCTTGTTTAATGGGTGAGGGGAGGGGTCACAGCAGCGACTTGTCCAGGGGAGAATAGGTTGCCCTCAGTAACTAACTGTCTTGCCAATCACTGTAAAAGCGGTGACTCCCCTCCTCCCCTGTTTCAAAAACATGATTTTCAACACAGAATATTCATTAACTATTTTCATGTACATTTTCCAAGACAACAAACAATCTGGCATTGTTTCAGGTTTGTGAGGATCTCTGAAAGTGCCAAACTTGAGACACAGGTAAGCAAAATAATCCATTTTATCACTTGTGAACACATACCAGTTCTTCTAAAATCAAATTTTTAACAGTAAAAACTTCACAACGCTTTCTTCTACTACACTGACAAACACAACCACAGACCCACTACAGCAGGGCTTCCAACACAGCATAAATCAAACACTTTCTCTCTTCCTCCTCCTTTCTCTTTATCACTGTTCAAAACCTTCTCCAAATTTAACTGCAAATATGAGTGAAGACATTCAACTGCATACATATACATACTTTTAGGACCTGGTCTTTGTTGTTCTAAAGGACAAAATATATTACAGAAATAACTTTCCTCTTCTCAAGTCACCAAAATTAAAGTTATAGACTCCCTTGTCCTGCTCCTGCAGGACACCTCTTCAGTTTCCCCCCTTCCCCCCTCCTCCCGCTCAGGGAAGACAGAGAAAAAGCAACCAAGAACCAAAGCTGGTACTTCACTCTGCGGTGCCTCCGGGGTGTGTCGGGAGGGGACACCGACTCTGCGATGGCACACAGTGCCCCCAGTTCGTGTGCCAGGGCAAGGTAGATGACTCAGTACGGGCAGGTCGCCGGCAGCCGGGTTGAGGGGGGTCTGGCGTTGGTGAGCGCAGGGGGGCACTGGCAGTGTGAACCCGCTCCTTACAGAGATCTGTCTGTTTATCACAGGGTTTGGGGCACTGCTTGGACTGTTGCTAGGCTGATCCCAGTGTGTTTCGCGTGGGTTGGTAGTGCAAAAGGGGAGGTCTAGTCGTTCTCTCCAGTGCTTGAAATAAACCGCTACATTTAAACTTGTTTTTCGAGAGGTATTGTGAATTTTTCTCTTTGTTCTAATCACTTTGATTGTAGTTTTACTGGTTTTATAATTTTGGGGAACTTTGGTTATATATTTTTGATTAGATTCAGTCTTTACTATGAATTTATATTTTTCACCTTGAGGTTTTAATTCAACTTTGTCAAGAGCTGGTTACAGTGTGTTATTCTTGGAAAATAGAGCTCTTGACACTTTTAATCTCATTTATTTTATTCAAATAGTTTCAAGTCTCTCTGTCTTTTCAGACAATTTCTTCTTAGATGACCTTTTCTTTTACAATAAAAACATTTTACTGCCTGGACTCTTGAAACAATTTTTTGGAGTCTGCTCATATACACTTTTTGGGCTTCTCTCAGTAAGTCTTTGAGCTCCCCTTTTTCCCATCCATCTAATTTCTTTACTTCTCTTTTAATATCACTCCAGGCATAATTTATAAAGTGGACTTTCAACAGTATCAGGCCAGCTGGTGTATCAGGACTAATGCCTAAATATTGGTGTAAATTTTTCTTTAGTCTTTCTAACCAGGTAATAGGGGTTTTATTTTTTTCTTGCTGATCTTTAAATGCCTTTTTGGCATTTTTCTCATGGGGAACAGCCTTTCTGGTTCTTTGGGTCAAGGAAGTACAGTACTCAGTCAGGGCTGAGTTACATTCCCAATCGAGTCCTAAGAATTTGTTTAATTGTTCAGCTACTCCCAAGAGGTCTTCTAGCAGTTTCCCTATTTCTTTCATTGTTTTTAAACTTTTGTCTTCTTCATCAGAGCTTTCCTGATTTATTAAAAAGGCTCTGACATTTCTTAGGGCTGTCTGTTTTTTCTTTGGGCTTTAGTTCTTTTGGGACTTCCATACCCCTGATTTAACAGGGCCGTGCACCCCCCAGACAGTAGCTCTATGATTTGATAATAACACCCATCCAATCCCAAATCTGTCCACTCCCGGTTCTTCCCCGTTATCCCCCCCAACACGGCCCTTCGGGAATTGGGTCTGGGGGCATTTGGGACCCCTTCTTCCTCATCTTCATCTTCTTCACATCACGTGCAGTCCTTGGAGTTCCTCTAAAGTTCTGGGCTTGAAGGTCGTTGTGTCTGTGTGATATCTTCTGGTCCAGACCTTGAGGTGTTTTTCTACAGTTCTACCTTGAAAAGAAGACTAAACAGGTAACAGAATTTTAGAGGGATTGATATGAAATGGGGTAGTACGGTTTGGTATGTGTAAACATTATGTTACAGGGTAAGGGATATAATACAACTGCATTAAAATCTACATTCACTACACATCTACTTCTAAAATCTATAAAAATTTAAAAAATCCAAAAAAAGCTCTGAGGCATCAATCCCAAGCACAGATATAATGGCGACAATAGCCTTCCTTCTTCTGAAAGTGACAGTACTTTCTGTCCTACCTTGGCTTCCAATTACCTATGGTCTAGTTATGTTAACGCACGTAACAAACGGTGGCTCCTCTCTCTTTTCTGGTTTCTGTTTCCAAACACTGTTCTGGATAGCTTTTGAGCATTTCTGTTCAGATCTGTGTCTGTCTTCAAAGTGTTTTTTATTTCCTCCTCCTTTTCTTGGCAACACAGAAATGTCTTTAACATGTGAGAAACTGCTATGATGCATGAACAGGTCTGCCTGCTGCTTGATGAGATATTTAAAGGCTGCTGAAATCTTAAGAACGTGGATTACTGGTCTTAATGAAATACAAAGCTTGTGATGCCAAGTAGTCATCTCTCATTTACTCAGAATTCTCTCTTTCCTTATCTAAAATACACCCTAATCACAAATATCAAGTTGAAAACTACCCTCTACCCACCCCCACTCTGCAGCACCAAGTGTGACAAAACGCTGGTTGTCATTTTCTGTAGCTGTTCTTGTGCATGTGCAAGCAAAGAAGGTTTAAACTGGTGGAGGTGTTTGCAGGGAGATGTCAGTGCCAGGAGAGGCTAAATAGAGCTGAAGCTGGGATCACATCATTTGGATACACTTTGACTTCAGTACCAAGGTTTCATCCAACTTAGTCATTAAATTCTGAAAATCCTGGTGAGGAAGGCAAAAGGAAAGTTTTGGGAACAACAGCAGCAGCAGGTTGGAGAAAATCAGCATATTTTATGCACTGCAACAGTACATAAAAGCATGTTTTTCATTCTTCAGTCTAGTAGATTAAATCAACATTTCCTTATTAAAATCCTGACCCTTACAGACACACAAGGTCAATGCCTCTAAATACCAAACTTCACTTAGTGCAGTAGTTTGTTGGTGAAATGTAGTTTTATCTGTTGGTGAAATTACAGCTAATACGATGGTTTAAAAATAAAAATATAAAGCACCTGTTGTCACCCTTCTACACAGATTAGCTTTTTAAAGGTTTACTAAAGGGATAGTTCATCTTACATGCAGTTTTACAATGGACAGAACTCTGTTCCTGACACCTCTCATATTGGATCTACCAATCATGAAAATAAATGGTGAACTGGGTCACTCATCGATCAGACATAATAGTCTATTCTTGGCAGATGAAAGGGATTATTTCACATCAGGTCACAGGGACAGTCCAATTCCTGCATGGCTACAGGTCTACTAGATCTGACATGAGAAATCCCAGCAGTGTATATAGCCTCGACCAAGGGGAACTCTACCTTCCATAGCAACCTGCCACACAGATAAAAAGTGATATGAAACTGTGATTAAAACTGAAATGGAGGCAGTTAGTTTTAAGTAGGGCTTGTATTAATAAGGGAACACTCAGACTTGCTCTGCTCTCCAGTTGAGAGCAGAGTTTGGTGTCTCTGTTCACAGATCAGTGTCTAAGAAGCTAGGAGATGTCAGCATCCCCAAGGCTAGGGACTTCAACTGCTATGCATGAAAATCAGTCACTCAAAAGTGATTTGACAGGTTTCCAGTTATCTTGTGCACTGTATCTTTGTCTTGCAGGGACATCAGGATGGTAATGAAGCCCAGCCCAGCTGCTGTGACATAGTTTTCTTATGCACTTTAAATACTGATTGATTCAATATGTGACTGGTCTCGGCAGGAGTCTCCTGTGGCCAAAGTTTCAAGTCTGGAGAAGTTGCAACCATCTGAAAGTGGAAGGGGAAAAACTGATATGGGAAATCCAAGTGAATTTCATTGCCTGAAGAAAGGTCATGTTGTGAAATAACACTACAGGATATGTTATTTACATACTACTTGGAGGCCTGGCAAGCTTATCATAACTTTGCTAGCCAGAAAATGATTGCTTGCTGAAAGGGGCAAATAAATGGAGGGGGGAGGGCTGGTGTCCAATGACCAACAGACTTAGGAAGAACAATCTCAAAAGATTTAAAAAAAAAAGACTGCTTTGTATCACTGTCTTTTCTGCCAAAAAAAACCCCTAACACAGTTTTATGTCTCTTGTGCTGCTTTGTGAACTTCTATATGTTATCTGGTAACACACCACATGAAGCTGGAAATCTCAGTAAATAAACTGTATGGTAGCTTCATTCTGAAATCCCTGAGGCAAGAGTCCCTGTAGCTGTACTTCAAATCTGAACTGTGATAGGAATTAAAATGGTTTGTGTGGTGGGTTGACCTTGACTGGATGCCAGGTGCCTACCAAGCTGCTCTATCACTCCCCTTCCCAACTGAACAGGGGAGAGAAAATAAGGTGGAAAACAACTTGTTATTTAAGGCAGTTTACTAAAGCAAAAGTGAAAGTTTGTGCACACACAAACTAAGAGAAGAAAAAAAATTATTCTTCACTTCCTATCAGCAAGTGATGTCCAGTCACTTCCTGGGAAGCAGGGCTTCAGCATATGGAGTAGTTGCTCTGGAAGGAAAACGTAAATAACAAGTGCCCCCCTTCCTCCTCCTTTCCTTCACTTTTATGTCTGAGCTGACATCATATGGTATGGAATATCCCTTTGGTTAGTTTGGGTCAGTTGACCTGGTTGCGTCCCCTCCCAAGTTCTTGCCCTCCCCCAGCCTACTGATGGGTGGAATTTTGGGGAGACAGCACTGATGCTGTGCCAGCACTACTCAGCAGTAACCAAAACACTGGTGTGTTATCGACCCCTTTCTAGCAACCAATGCAAAGCACAGCACTGTGAGGGCTGCTATGGGGAAATGAACTCCAACTTAGCAGGACCCAATAGACTTTGATAATGCAGTAATGGAGTTTGGTTTTATTGATAAGATGAGAGAACTAGGAAAGCAGGAGTTCTCACTGGGAGATGTTAATAGTTTGGGCACGTCTGGATCCAGTCCTAGCCCCAGACTTGGTCCATGGTTTATGTCTAAAGGACTTATGTCTAAGGTCCAGAGAAGAGCAACAAGGTTGGTGAAGGGACTCGAACACAAGTTCTATGAGGAGAGGCTAAGGGAGCTGGGGTTGTTCAACCTGGAGAAGAGGAGGCTGAGGGGAGACCTCATCACTCTCTACAACTCCCTGAAAGGAGGTTGTAACCAGGTGGGAGTTGGTCTCTTCTCCCAGGCAACCAGCAGTAAGACAAGAGGGCATGGTCTTAAGTTCTGCCGGGGGAGGTTTAGGTTGGATATTAGGAAGAAATTCTTTACAGAGAGGGTAATCAGGCATTGGAACGGGCTACTCAGGGAAGTGGTGGATTCTCCATCCTTGGAGGTTTTTAAGATGAAACTGGATGTGGCACTTAGTGCCATGATCTAGTAATCACGGTGGTAGTGGATCAAGGGTTGAACTTGATGATCTCAGAGGTCTTTTCCAACTCGACTGATTCTATGATTCTAGGACTATAAAGGTGTAATTGAGCCTTATATGATATTGGATTAAGGATGGCAAATCAAATAATTTTATATAAATAAAATAAATAATTTATTTAAACACCAAGATCTTGGGTTTAATCCCTGTACAGGCCATTCACTTAAGAGTTGGACTTGATGATCCTTGTGGGTCTCTTCCAACTCAGAATAGTCTGTGATTCTGTGAAAAACCAGCTTCTTGCTAAACAAAGGTCAGGTTTTTGTGGTCATCATCTGGTGGTGGATGTGCACCCTCTCTGCACCTCATCTGTTGTTATGCAGATAAGTGGTTTCACCACCACACACCCAAAAACTCCCCTCCTCCCCTTTGGTTGGAGGGGGAAACCTGACTTCAGCAAAGCACCTGCTACTTTTGCAAAAGGACGATTGTTTGAGTCATTAACCATTAACATTTCAGTTTCTCACACGCCCCCTCCCCCACCAACCCTCCATGGGCAGGGACATCTTCCATTAGACCAGGTTGTTCAAAACCCCATCCAACCTGGCTTTGAACACTTTCAGGGATGGGCAACCACAACTTCTCTGGGCAATCTGTGCCAGGGCCTCACCACCCTCACAGCAAAAATTTCTTCCTAATATCCAATCTAACCCTGCCCTCTTTCATTTTAAAGCCATTCCC
The DNA here is from genome assembly GCF_003945725.1 of Corapipo altera. Classification (NCBI taxonomy): domain Eukaryota; kingdom Metazoa; phylum Chordata; class Aves; order Passeriformes; family Pipridae; genus Corapipo; species Corapipo altera. The sequence continues at coordinate 381,449 of NW_020885018.1, read as the reverse complement.
CCTTGTCCTGTCACTACATGCCCTTGTAAAAAGTCCCTCTCCAGCTCTCATGTAGGCCCCCTTCAGGTACTGGAAGGTTGCTATAAGATCACCTTGGAACCTTCTCTTTTCCAGACTGAACAATCCCAATTATCTCAGCCTTTCCTCATAGGAGAGGTTTTCCAGCCTTCTGATCATCTTCGTGACCCTCCTCTGGACTCACTCCAACAGATTGATGTCTTTCCTGTGCTGGGGACCCCAGAGCTGCATGCAGGTGGGGTCTTATGAGAGCAGAGTAGAGGGGCAAAATCACCTCCCTCGACCTGCTGGCCACACTGCTTTTGATGCAACCCAGGATGTGATTGACTTTCTGGACTGCAAGTGCACATTTCTGGGTCATGTCCAGTTTCTCATCTACCAGCACTCCCAAGTCCTTCTCGTCAGGGCTACTCTCAATCCATTCTCTGTCCAGTCTGTATTGATACCAGTGTTTGCCCTGACCCAGGTGCAGGACCTTGCACTCCTTGCACTTGGCCTTGTTAAATCTTATGAGGTTCCTATTGGTTCACTTTTTGAATTTGTTCAGACCCCTCTGGATGGCATCCTATCCTTCAGGAGCATCAACTTGTTATATAATACAGTTATGTATACAGAATCATGCCTTTTTTTTAATTTTGTTTTAAATTTTGTGATCATCAAGGAAATCTCTACTGTTGCCTTTATGCTCATTTTACCTAATTTGCTTTGCCAGAAATGAGTATGTGTATGTTCCTGATCCGATGCCTGAATGTATTCCTTTAGCTACCAAAAGGAAAAAACAACAACAGAGGAAGGGAAAACATATCAATCACACACTGCTGAAGAACTGAATTGCATCAAACCTAACCTACAAATTTGCTATTTCCCTTGTGCACCTTTGACTCCTAATATGTGATGTTCCTTGCAAGGGGAGTTTATTGCTGCCACAACCATGAACAACATGGGAGATGTGTGCAAGAGCACATGAGAGAGAGTACACAAGAAAGCAAACAGGGTGGAGTGTCGCTGTTGGAACGGACCGCAACATGAAATGTCCAACAAGAAACTTTATTTCAAGGAAAAGGCAGATGCGGAGCTGCTTAAAACCCCTTAAGTACAGGTTTTTTGGCACACGTATTCCACACGGATAGGTTAACTTAAACACACAAACTAGAATTCTTACAACTGATAGGTAGACTTTCTTAGTTCTACTTTCTCACAACAATCCTGCACACCTGCTCTTATTTTTCTTCAATGTTTATATTTTTCTCAACCACTCTGTTCAAAACAGGTCCTTGTTCTTATGAGACAGTGTTCTTGTTCTCATGAGACAGTGTTCTCTGTTCCCACGGGACAGCTCTCTCCCTCTGCTCCTCTGCTCTCTCAGGATGCATCAGTATGTTGTCAGGATCAGGGCCTCCATTTTCAGTCACCCTCTCGTTCCATCTCAGGGGCTCGGTCCTGCCGAAATTCCCCACAATTCCCCCTTTCTGTATTTGTGCAACAAAGATTGCCTGTGTCGTCTTCTGCAGGGTCCTTTGCACAAGTGACACAATACATGGCAACATCAGAAGCACAACTACAACTACAACAATGACAAGGAGTCCTGTCTTAAGGCAAGAAAGAAACCATACTGATAACCCCCATCCCTTAAACACATTATCTAGACCAAAGAACCCTGTGTCCTGAGTAATCTTCTGAGTCTCTTTTTGTAGCTTAGCAATCTGTCTGTAAATTGATTCAGAGTGGTCAGACAAATTCATGCAGCACATCTCCTCAAATTCTTGACAACCATGTCCGTGAACTAAAAGCAGAAAATCAATAGCAGCTCTATTTTGCAAAGTAGCATGATGAATAGTGTCAACATCTGTGGCTAACTGATATAAAATCTGAAACGTTTCTTTGGCTTGTTTCGTAATCCAACAGGCTAATTTGTTTAAGGTGGCCAATGCTTTCGCAGCAGCTGTTCCTGGCACAAAGAAAGAGGCAGCTACTATTTCTCCACGATTCCACAAGTTGACAGAATTGTCACACTTAGAATTAAGAGTTAAAGCATGCTTAACACGAGAGTGACTAGATAAATGAGTGTGATTAAAAAGCACTTTGTGAGAAGGTGTTAACAGTCCTAGACGACCTATGGTACAAGGTCCCCCTGTTATTTTTTCGGGAATTCCTGGCCAGACTCTGTCTCCACATATGAGAAACAGACCAGAGGGCAATTTCCTTGCAACGTTGACTCCTGGGGCGGGATTGATTTTATCGCGTCCTAGGTGTTGGCACCAATTAGAATGATTTTGATAGAAAGGTACACTAGGGGATGCGTCTTGTGGGACCATTGTACTATCGTCATATAGCTAATAATCAAACCTATGATAAAAGAAAACACAGCTCTCAGTCGTTAAACTCCCCAAAGTACGTGGGAGAGAATGATCCCACAAATCCCAATTACCTGTACACTGCCACATAACTTTACAAAATGGCTTCGTTAGAGGTCTGAGACTGGCTGCTATAAGGCTGGTCTCACTACCATTTAACGGAACCCCTACCAGACAGGTATGAAAAGGCTGTTCGGGCTGTGCAAGTGAGGCACAAAAGGTGATTTGGTTTAAGGCCTTCATTAAGGTGACCCAGACATTGCACTCCTTCCATGGACTAATTCGATTCAACTCCTCTTTGTAGGATGTATCAGCAGCGATCATCCCAATGTAGAACAAGAAGCACACACCATGCAGGAACCCAGTGTGGCCCTTCATCTGTGGAGACACAAGCATAGCCTTGTCCCCAAGTTAATAATTCCCCAGTAATGTCCCATTGTCCTGTCTGCAAAATTTTACCTGCACCTTGGCCCCAGGGGAAACAGTAGAATTTTGTGTCAAAGACGCGAAATGGCGAACTATGGGAGGTTCCTGACAACCTTCTGCAATATGCAAAAAGTTAAGCACATATGTTGCTTTGTTTAATCTTGCCTCGGGGGATTCACCCGTCATTCCCCCTTTCTGTTTTTGAAGGAAACGTTTGAGAGTGCCATGAGCACACTCAACAATACTTTGGTCTGTAGGGGAATGAGGGATGCCCGTAATATGCTAACACCCCACTGTTGTAAAAACAGTGCAATCCTACTTGATTTGTAAGATGGGGCATTGTCAGTTTTAAGTTGACTGGGAACTCCGCAAAAAGTGAACGCCCGTTGCCAATGGCGGATCACATCTGGGGCAGTCTCACCAGCATGGGCGGTGGCAACGATGACCTGTGAAAAGGTATCGATAGAAACATGAACATATTTTAGACAACCAAATTCTGGAATGTGAGTTACATCAGATTGCCAAATTTGCAGGGCCTGAAACCCTCATGGGTTGGTACCATAAAACGTAGGAATATGATAATCCTGGCAATCAGGGCAAGAGGCAACAATGGATCGTGCATCACTTGCTGTAAGTTGAAACTGTCTCATCAGGGCTCAAAAACACTGATGGAAAAAACGATGGGACTCAACAACTTGTTGGCACAAATTTGGAACCGGACCTAATGCTAGTGCAGAAACCAAATGGTTCGCTCGTGCATTACCGTTGGTGAAAAAACCTGGAAGAGAAGTATGGTTCCTGATATGGAAAATGTAATAAGGATGTGAACATTTCTGAATGGTCAACCATAAAAGTTTCAGCACACCAAACAAGAGGGCATTAGACACAGCCCCCAAAACAGCTTTGTCAAGTCATTGAACCAAACCAGCTACATAAGCAGAGTCAGTGACAATATTTACAGGATTAGTAAAATGTTGAAAGACTAACAAAAAAACACGCAGTTCTACAACCTGTGGAGAACCTTCTTGTTGCTCTACAATGTGATGCCATTGTGAATCGGCATACCATACTACGGCAGCTTTTCCAGTTTTTCCTGACCCGTCCGTAAAAACAGTGGGACTGAGCACGGGGTCTCATGAACGGAGTTGGTTTTGGGCAAACGGTACCTGACTTGCCAATTTCAATAATGGATGAGAATGGAGATGGTAAGTAATTTGCCCAGTAAAATTCATCAGTGCTGATTGCAACGCTGAGCTATTGGCCAGACACCACTCAAAATACTCAACTTGAACTGGTATGACAATGTGTGCTGGGTCTCTTGCTAACAATTCAGCGCAACGCAGTCATACTTTAATAATTACCTGAGCCAATAGTTCAAACAAACCTGGGGCAGTTTTCTTGCTGCGGAACAACAAAAAGGCCCATTCCAGTACATGAAGGGGGTCATCCCACTTCTCACTCCATTGAGCAATCATGACAGTAGGAATCAATTCATCAATCACCACAAAAACTTGAACTTCTACAGAGAAATCAATACACCATATGTGTTTATTCTGAATTGCTTGCTCCACCAACTCAATTACTTTTTTCACATTCTGCGGCAAATGACGAGGCACAGATGGATCAGTGTCACCTTTCAAGAGTTCAAATAGAGGCACTAACTGAGAGGAGGAGAGGTCTAGGTAAGGTCTCACCCAATTGATCACACCAACCAATTTCTGAACATCATTCAGATTTTTAATTTCAAAATTTATAGTAATGGGTTGGGGTTGTACTGTGCGATCAAGGACTTTCAATCCTAGATACAGCCATGGAGATTGGTGTTGCACCTTTTCAGGGGCAACGACAAGGCCAAATTGTTGTAAGGACAAGTGTGTTTGATCTTCCATTGAATTTAAAATCTGAGGTGATGGAGTAGCTAAAAGAATATCATCCATATAGTGATAGCACAAGCAGTGCAGGAAAATGTTCTCTGATGGGACTTAAGGTTTGGACCACAAACCATTGGCATATGGTGGGAGAATTTTTCATTCCTTGAGGAAGCACTTTCCAATGGTATCTTTGTGTAGGTTCTGCATGATTCAGAGACGGAACACTGAAGGTAAATTTCTCCATGTCATTTGGATCTAAGGGGATGCTAAAAAAGCAATCCTTAAGATCCATAACAATAATTTCCCAATGCATAGGAATCATGGTTGGGGAAGGTAAACCAGGTTGCAATGCACCCATGGTGGCCATAACAGCATTGATCTGTCGCAAATCAGTTGATAGGTAGACTTTCTTAGTTCTACTTTCTCACAACAATCCTGCAC
>NW_020885018.1:314554-376329 GCF_003945725.1 Corapipo altera | reverse complement strand
CCCTCTCGTTCCATCTCAGGGGCTCGGTCCTGCCGAAATTCCCCACAGTGGAGAGCATGCAAAAGAGAGAGAACATGTGAGAGAGCAGAAACGCATGCAAGAGAACTAAAATGTGCAAGGTGGGGGAAGGAGGAAGAAAAAGATGGAGCACTCAAGAGAGCACATGCAAGGAAGCACATAGGAGAGAGGGAGCACAAGAGACCATGCAGAGGAGTACATTTAAAAAGAGACCAAGTACACAAGAAAGAGTATGCACGCAAGAGAGAACAAGAGAGCATGTGAGAATGCACGTGAGATGTGGGAAACCTCAGCTGGTCCGAGGTGTCCGAGGAATGTAAACTTTATATTGACCTTGAGCAGATACCGTTGTATCCTTGAGAGTCCGGAAAGTCACGAGAAGAGCTGAGTAAACAAGAACAAGCAACTGCCAGAAATAGAAGAAGTATTGAAGATGCAGCAAAGGAAAGGTCCTCTAATCATGAACTGTTTGTCCTTGAGTGAACCAATTATGTATGGACACACATTCTTAAGAATGATATAAAAAGGCTGGCAATAAATGGGGCCTTTGGGTTTTTGGTGTGTGTGCACAATTCCGTGTGTGTCGTGTCTATGTCAACAGCGACAGTGAGAGAACACATAAGAGCAAGGCATGGAAGACCATGCAAGAGAGCACATGAGAGAGAGAGAGAGAGAGAGAAAGCTAAGGTGGCACATGGAGGGTATGAGAAATAAATAATCTGGTTTTATTATAAACAAAATGAATTTAGTGGAAAACAGAAGGTGGTGGGATTTTCTTTTCTTTCATTTAATTCCAAGGAGGTTTTTTTAGGTGTATCATGAAAGCTGTAAGGTGGAAGGTCCTGCCTGGGCCTGACGCCAGGGAAACTTTGCAACCGGGAATAGGGAAAGTATAAAAATAAAAATGTACTCTGGGTCACGTGGCCAGTCTTTGTGTGCAGAGAGACCCCTCTGTACATTTGTACATCACCAATAAATCAGGAGGGAGAGTAACACCCCCTCCTGAGTCTGAGAAATTACCTTTTAAGGTAAAATACCTGTCACCTACTGAATATGTAACAGCTTATGTAACCAAGAGGGTACAAAAAGGTGCGTTTTTCAAATGGTGGGGTGCTTTCCAGACCCATGTGACTTAGGATTGCACCCAGCGCTGCAATAAAGAATTTCTTGCTGCAATTTTCCTTGTCCTGCAGGTATTTTTTGCCGTTTTCTTAAATTAAAAGCAAGGATTTTTCCTACAAGGGGAGCACTAAAGAAAGGAAGCATGTGCATGTACTGGGTTCCCCTGGATTTGGTATGGAATAAACAGCAAAACGACTCTCCGAAAGTGAGTCTGGGCTTGGTCAGGCAGCGAAGGGATGGATGGATACCCCGACAAACACTCAGAGAGTCCACGGTCCTCCTGCAGTCAAAAACCAGGTAAAGAGAGAGCAAGAGACCCCAACCCATGCAAACCTGTCTCCCCTCCATCTCAGATGGGAAGTGGGGAGGAGGGGACAGGAGTTCCCCTCACACTTTGGAAGACATAATGGGAATGAATATTCATTACCGAAATTTGGCTCCTCCCTCCCTCAATTTAACTAACCTATAACAGGCAGTCACAATGGAGTGTTTTTGCCATCATTCCCAGTCAGGATCACTTCAACTTCCAGTACAGTCAACTGCTGGGACCCCCTGTCACACCAGAAATAGAGGTGGATTCTGCCCCTATATATCTTGATGGCATCAAAGTACATTGTGTGCCGGTGTCAACTACAGCCTTATACTCTAGTGGGTCTGATGTGCCATCAAATCCCCACAGTCCAATAGATCCAAATGTCCCTTTCCTCCATCTGGTTGGAGGCAGGGCCCCTCTAGTTCTGGTCATAGTACTCGTTGCTCACTTCTTGTAAATATGAACTGGAGATCCCTTCAAGAGGATCAGAAATAACATTAGCCCTCCTATTCTGTCTGAGGACTTGCCCAACAGAAACTGGAGGGGCATTTATTTGAAGAATTTCCTGTGGTGGTTGTTCTTCCTCTCAACTCACGTACATGTGCTGCAGGGCAGAGGTGGGTTTTCCATCCCAGGTTGCCTCGTAGTGTGTCCCCTCTCTCTTGATTGGGGGGCACTTGCTCCCAGCAGCAGAGACTCTTGTCCATACTGGTGGGGCATGGGACAGTTCCTCTCTAATTTGCTCGAGTCTTTTGAATCTGTCTGCAGTCTTGGACAGTCTTTCCACAGTTGAGGTGCAGGTTGGTAGGGAGGAAAAAAGATGATCTTCATATTGCCAAAGTCGGGTAGTCACCTGAAACACTGTTTGTTCTCCTTCTCTCATTGACATCAATGCCAATGAGTTGGTGTACTGATGCCTGAAAAGTCAGAAAATAACTCTCTAAAGTTATTTTTGAGTATTAGAAAGCAAAAGCACACATATATTACAGCATACTGGATGCACAGGAATATTTTCCAAAGTGTGCATCACGAACTACATAGGTGTTACAACTTTATACTATAATCTAATTACAATATTTGGACATTACCTCATCTGTTACACCCACTTCACCCCATCCCTGACATGCCTCCCAAATTTGAGTCAGAGGTCTTGAAGACCCTTTATCTTCATCTTGTCTTCCTCTTCCTCATCTTGTTCCTCGGTCTTTGGCACAGTAGCACACCTTTTGGAATGGTTTCAACACTTCTGAGAAGCTTTGACTATTATATCAAGTGTTATGTTCCTGCGTTATCGGTACTTTGACTGAATGCCCGGTGTCCACCGAGACTCCACCCAACCCCCCCCGAGGGAGAAGGAGGAGGGAAGGGGGGAAAAGAAAAAAAACTTGCAAAACCGAGGCTGCTGAGAAAGGCAGTTTTATATTTACACAGAGAAGAAAAAGAACTATAAGCACTATACACACAGGGAAAACTAACAATAAAGACTACTTACCCACAAAAGGTCTTTTCCTCCACCAAAAACAACCGTCTATCCCGCGCAACTGTCCCGGAAGAGAAGAAGAAAGTTGTTTTCTTCTAATCTCTTTATATCTGAACTGACGTAACATGGTATAGAATAACTTATTGGTAAAATATACATCAGGTGAGCTACCCTAGTTCTGTTTCCCTCCCAGGGAGGGTTACAAACCCACTACACTCTGTTATGTCTCTTTCTCAGTACATTTTTACAGATAGAGAGCTCTTCACCTCATTAAAATCCCTTGTCTGTTGAAATTCTTAACAAAGAATGTTAAATAGCATCTTTTGGAATTTTGTACAAAGGTACTAGCAAGCTAAAGGTACTAGCAAGTTATATTAAAATTTATTTAATATAAATTTTAAACATGAGTACGATGATGACGTACTCTGTACAAACTTCTGCCACATGGATTGTGTACACTGGACCTCATCTGGATCTACAGGGGACTGTTCGTTATTTGAATCCTTATAGATTACCTCCAGCACAGCTAATTCTCTCAGGTACTAGATACCTTTCTCTGTTCTACCTCCTTGGGCTCACTACTAGGTCATCCTTGAGAGAATACCTTTCTCTCATGCTTGACAGGAGTCGCCTCCAGAGGCTGAGAGTTTCTGTCCTCTTCCCAATCCCCTTGTCAATGCTCACATCCTGGGACAGGGATGTCAGCTGCTTGACTTCACTACCATCCAGTTGCATATCATGGGCCACGATATCCCAACATCGGAGCAGACAGGTCACTGACACCAAAAAATGGTAGAAACAAACTCCTTAACACCAATTTGTAGGTGTTAAAAAGGGTATTCTTCTTTATTCAGCATGTTGGATGTTTGGAGGATAACTCCTCTAATCGAATGTGCCAAATGACAGATAGACAGGGCTTTTTATTACACATACTGTTTACATATTCATTAGATATTCTCGTTTACTTAATACATATTCATTAGTTTGTTTTACATAGTCGCACCCCTATTGGAAGTCCTTTTCTGGTCCTTCCGGGTCTTCTTCACTGTCTTTACCTCAGTTCTTGAGCAGGCACAGCATCATAGTGTTTCACCACAAAAAACTGTAACATTTGTTCTTTATTTTATCTGGGTACACAGAGTTTAGTTTACATCCTGTTTGTTTGAGTTATATCTCTTATCTAATTCTCTAGGACTTCCATGCCACTCATGACTATCTACCTTCAGGGCAGATCTCTAAATAACCTCCCTAGAAATCTCTTTCTTGACTCTAAACATAGTGTGGACTGCGTTGAGGAGACCTGGCAGACTTAGCAACAAGAACATGCTTTTCTTAACATCCAAGGGAAATTCAAAATTCTCAAAAACTGTTGTAGCAGGCCTGAAGAAGGAAAGGGGGGTGAAATACTGGGGAAAATCATCCTCCCCTTTTTCCCCCACAGACTGGGTACAATTATTAATGGACTCCCAAATGTAGCACCCAGGGTAAGGGCAGGAGAGCAACACTGAATACACATCCCAAATGACCCTCACTGCCCTTGATGTTATCATGTCATAAACTGATATCCCACAGTACAGCAACAAAGCAATCCTGATCCCTCTCCCTGCTCTGAACAAGATTCCCATGAGGAGCACATATGGGAATATATACAGGGTTAGGTACCACACCCACATGAACAGACCAAGCAACCTTGTGACCAGTGGCTCTGTACCTAATACAACAAATGCTTAGATCAAATTTGTTTCCAATCCACTCTGGTCAGATCTGTTGTTATCTCAACATTGTGCCCAACATTGTGCATCAAATAAGGTTATTGTGGTTTAGGAATGGTACTCCTCAATTTAGTGCTCCCACTTAGACTCTCCAAACCATGCTGCCACTAGCTCACTCCCCCTCCCCCTCTCCCTCCCGCCCCCTCATGTGGGGATGGAGTTGAGAACTGGAGGCACAAAAGGTAAAGATCATGGGTTGAGATAAGAAAAATTTTTTGGAAACACCAATGAGATAAGAAAAGGAACAGTAACAGTAACAATATTAATAACAAAACTGTACAAAAGAGAGAGAGTGATTCACATGCAAAATGCTCACCCTGACCACTCCCTCCGGCTCAGAACTGGTGCTACCCAACCACTCTGTCTGTCTCGGAACCGGCACCACCCCATCACTCCCTCCACTATGCTTACTCAACTGGAAGGAACCTCAGAAAAGACTCCCTTCCCTCTGCTCCAGGCAATGACTTGAGGTGGTATAGAATAACCTCTGGGTCCTAGCCATGCCCCCTCCCTGTTACTGCAAAAATTAGCCCAGTCCTGGTCAGAACCAGGACACTTGTGTCACTCTACAATTGATCAAAATATATGGATGTGCTAAATATGGCATAAAGAAACAATGGAGAGCGGGGGAACCTGTGGCTACAGTTCAACAGCATTTTCTATTTTCCCCTCCTTTTAGCTATATTGAATTGTAAATAATCAAAACATTACTTTGGTGTCTTATCCAAACAGATGCAAAACACCTACAGAACCTATTGTAACCATTGGTAGTGATGGTTTCAAAGCCCCAAAAACTCATTTATTTTTCCACCATTCTGTTTCTCCCTTCTTTTGACACCTCTTTCCCTCTACGTAAATGTGTTTTTTTCTGCACCTATTCCCTAGCTTATCCCTCTCTTCAGTTTCATGATTGATTTCTATGGTTTATTGCTAATCTCTTCAATCTTTTTATTTCTTCCTCTATTCTGTTCAGTCCTCACTTTACCCTTTTTATCTCTTTCATTTACACTTAGCTTGACATCTCTTCTACTACTGCCTTCTGAGCTCTACTGCTCCTTGAAAACGTCTTCCCCCTTCTCCTTAGCCAAATGTCTCTTAAAAGCTTCTTGCTATCATGGAACCTTCCACAAAGTCCCTTCTACTAACTGAACTACTGTCCAAGTGTTGTTTTACTGTGCTTGAGTACAGGTTAATTGAGGTAAGAATTATGATTTACAGAAAGTTTCAGGCATGAAATGCTATATTAAATATGCAGCAATGCTACACTGCATTAAGTAATTTGCAAAAATAAGTTACAAAATCAAAGCAGAAAGTAATTACAAAGACAAAAAAAATTATACCAGCTAGCAAAACTAGTTATTAAAGCCTCTGTTATCTCAAATGAGGTTCTTAAGATGACAGTCAAATAATTACTATTTCCATACTTTAATTTTTTAATAAAATGTAAGATTATTTTATTAAAAAGGAAAGGAATTAAAAAAAAATTAGAAAATAATCAAGAATGGGGATGATTGTTTAAAAAACGCCTTTTGGGGTACTTATTGTACACATATGCTTTGATGCTGCACAGAACAGGAGTAAATGATATGCTGCACCTGTAAAACCACAGTGACTTCCAGTGGTAGACAATGGGGACACGTGGAAACACTCCTGCATACAGGATTGCAGGACCAGAATTCTAAATATCGAGATGACACCTTAAGTCCACTTAAGTCAAATGTCCCATCGATTTCACTGTGACACTGGGGCAGGAGGAGGGGAAAAGCCAACACCTTGATGCATGTTTCTCCATGTGCAACTCTCAGAGGTGAGCAGTCCTCAAAGCAGGAGTCAAATCATAAGGCTTCAATTGCAGGTTCAGACTGAAATGTAGCAAGAGAAGTCTGACATTAACCAACTGTAGTGGATTGACCCTGGTTGGATGCCAGGTACCCACTAAAGCCACTCTCGTACTCTCCCTCTGCAACTGGACACAGGAGAGAGAAAAAAAACGGCTAAGGATTCATGAGTTGAGATAAGAGCTGGGAGAGGTCAGTGACTGATTACCTTCACGGGCAAAACAGACTCAAAGTGGGGATAGTACTTAAATTTATTACTAACAGAATCAGAGTCAAAGAGTGAGAAATAAAACAGTCTTAAAAACACCTTTCCCCCACCCCTCCTTCCTTCCATGTTCTCCCTCCTCCCCCCCAGCGGTGCAGGGGGACAGGGAATGGGGGTTACAGTCAGTTGTTGTTTCTGCCACTGCTCAGAGAGAGGAATCCTTCCCCTGCTCCTGTGGGGTCCCTCCCATGGGAGACAGTCCTTGATGGACCTCTCCACTGTGAGTCCATCCCTTGGGCAGCAGTTCTTCCCAAACTGCTGTCCCATGGGTCACTCCTCCATGGGGTGCAGTCCTTCACGAATGAGCTGCACCGACATGGGTCCCTCACAGGTGCCACAAGTCCTACCTGGGAAAAACCTGCTCCAGCGTGGGCTTCCCTCTCCACGGGTTGCAGGTCTCCGGCAGGACCCTGCTCCATTTTGGGTCTCCCACGGGGTCACAGCCTCCTTCATGCATCCACCTGCTCCAGTATGGGCTCCTCCATGGGCTGCAGGTGGGTCTCTGCACCCTGATGGTCCTCCATGGGCTGCAGGGGCACAACTGCTCCACCATGGTCTGCACCACGGGCTGCAGGGGCCACAGCTCTAGTGCCTGGAGCACCTCCTGCCCCTCCTTCTGCACTGACCTTGGTGTCTACTTTGTTGTTCCCATGTTCTCACTCTGCTCTTCCCTGGCTGGAATTCTTTCTGCATCACAACCTTCTGTTCTTAAATATGTTATCATGGAGGTGTTACTGTTACTTCTAATTGGCTCGGCCTTGGCCAGCAGCAGGAAGTCCGTCCTGGAGCCTGCTGGCATTGACTCCACAGGACAGGGGAAGCTTCCAGCAGTTTCTAAGAGAAGCCATCCCTGTAGCCCCCCCTACCAAAACCCAACCACAGAAACCCACTACACCAACTTATAAATCAGCATGAAAGCTGAACATGTGGTTAATGTTGCAGGACTGAAGGTTGACTTTCACTCTTGCTTGAAGCAAACTGAACATGGCATTTGAAAGACAGGAAGGTTAAAAATTGAGGTGGTCTTGATCTTGCCTTTTGAACAGTATCCCCCACATTTTTCTTGTCACTTGACTCAAAAAAAACCCCACACCACAACTGCATACATTCCTCAAACTCTTTTAAGTTCTTGTTGATAACTGATGCATTTGGGTAGTTTTACACATTAGAAAAATTTTAAAAATTAAACTAGAACTCTGTAAAGCTCTTATGAAAGTTGAAAGGCGGGCTAGTCAAATTCTACATAAACCTAATGTAATGACCTCAGTGAAGAAAGTGCAGAGGTTAAGGGGTCCTGTCTCTTCCATACTGAAGCAACATTTTTGGAAGTACACATCAAGCACTTTGTACAGACCCAAAAGCTTTAGGCAGTCTGCACTCTCATGAATGCAGGGGAGTCAATGCCATAAAATTGTAAATAACAGAGGGTCTTGCACGTTGTAAATAATGGAGGTCAACAACTCCATGTTGAAGACCTGCCTAAATGCTTTTCCTTATCAACATCTCCATCAGAAAGAATCAGTATATCTCCAATGCACGCAGTCTAAGGCAGGTACACAGAATACCAGGATCTCAAAATTCCCATTATCTGGATGGGTTCATCGAGGAAACATTTTTCTACCTGTTGTGGTTTAATCCCAACTGGCAACTTAGTACCACAAAGTCACTCACTCGCTTCCCCTCTGGTCTCAGTTGGATGGGAAGGAGAATGCTTTGGAAATTAAGGAGAATGTTTTGGAAATGAATCCTGTTGTCTGATTAAATTTGTAGCAGGGAGATTGCCGAAACTGAAACCAGTACACCGTTGAAAGCTCAACAAACCAATATTTATTACAAAGAAGTAGTCAGCAAAACGAGAAGCTGAGAGACAAGAAAGAGAAGGGAAAAAAGCCCCCAAGACAATCCCACACTCACTCAGACATTACTTACGATGTTGTCTTACTGACCCCAGAATGCTTAGAATTCCCCATAGCAGAAGTTGCATCCCTGGAGCGTCAGCAGGCTCACAAGATAGCAGGTGTCCCTGCAAAGGCAACGTTGTCCTCCATGTAAAGCTTGAATTTGCTCCCAGAAAGAGTTCTCTGCTTTTTATACAATTAACCTGTGACGTCTACCTGGGCAGGTGTGGCCAGCACCGCCCAGTTAGAGGCCTTCGGTCCCTCCCCCCATTATGTGAGTGGTACCTCTTCTGTGCATGCGTGTGTACATTGGAATTTCCCTGTGCCTGTGTGCTAGACCTGGGGGGGTCTTTTCTAAATGAGTCTGAGGGCTTACTTCATCATCCTCCTCTTCACTTTCTCCTTCAAATGTCCTTGGAGGACCGTCAACCAATAGCCAGTCAACAATTAATTTCAGTTTATACAAGATGTTTCCTTCAAGAATGAAGTTCTCATTTAATCGGTGCTTGTTTTCACATAACTTGGCAGGAAAAGAACAGACTCTCATAGATGGCCGGGTCAAAACACAGACCAAAAGTAGCGGCGTCTAATTAAGCACGAATACATTCTACCGTGTGGTCAGTGTGTGTGGACCACGCTGTTGTTGAATGATTCGAACAGCATACTGATGAAATGTTATCTCTAAAACTTTGTGTATTAAGGTACAAAAGCAAGGAAAACAACATAAAATGCTCATAAAGATAAGTAACAGTAGTAGTCCAAAGAACAATATTTTTGTAATCATGGACATCCTCAATGTAGAGATCCAAATGAGTTCCAACTGTCATCCACATGGAGTTGCTGTGTTGAATGATGCAAGTTGGCAATGTGCGATTGGACTGATGTGGAGTAGTCACTTAGGTTCATACAGCACATCCTGTCAAATTCTTCACAACCGTGGTCCTGGGATACTAACAAAATAATCTATAGCTTCTTGGTTCTGAAACATTGAACGTTGAACCAAATTTACATCTACTAATAAGCCACTTAAAGCTGCACTAGTGTTCTAATTTTTTCAATGTTGCCAAAGCGTGTGCAACTACCACACCTGGTGCTAAAAGAGAAGCAAAAACTATTTTCTCAGCATTCTAAAACTCAACATTGCTCTTACACTCAGGTGAGAAGGTTATAGTATGTTTCTGCCTTCTTCTACTAATGATTGTTGAAATATTAGGTGTTAATATGGTTAGTTCCCCTAACGCGTATGGTCCACCCCATACAACGACCGGTAGACTGGCCCATACCCTGCCACCAGAAATCAAAACCATCCAGGGGGTAGAACCATGTGGGCATCAAAGGCCAATGTTAAACCACGGGACGTGACTGCACCATGCTGTAGCATCTTTATAGATTTCCCCAGTGGTGTTCACCAACCAGGCAGCATGATCTCTCGCTACTTGTATAGTTGAAATAGGTACAGAAAGCATCTGGTATTTATCTTTTAGATAACTGGAATTCCCAGGATCATCCTAAACCAGTGCTCCAATTCCAGATATTTGCCTTCACATCCTGTGGTAGCCGCCTGCCTTCAGCCACAAGAGACAAACACACGCTATCATGCAGACCGTTCAAAGTGGTTTTCCACTTTGAGAAATAACATTCTCTCTCTCAAAGCATTTAGTCAAAGTCGATCCTCCTTTTTGATTCCGATTAACTAAATGCAAGTGCAGAGTAACAGTTTGTTCCCACATCCCCCCCTTTTTTGTTCTAACATGCAGGGTTCACTGCGAAGAGGGTCAGGACCCTGGCTTCTTGTCTTCCGGTTTGTCCAATATGCTTCCAGAGAACTTGAAATATTAAAAACAGATTATTAAAAAGCTTACTACTGATGTTGACATATTATCCAATACACTTGGCCACTGTATGAATGGTCTGCACTGAATGGGCCAGTGCCAGAGCAACCATGGCTGTGGTAGCTGCCATGATTACTGCAAAGGTGAGAAAAGCAATTAGCCATCCAATGATGACCTCCCGATTGTGGCAACAGTTTCCCCAATTTACTGTATCCTGCATCATCCTCCCAACCCCTGGCCAGACCCACTGGGAACCACAGCTTGGCTCTTCTGCCCATGAGAACCACCAATGACAAATTGCGAATGGATACATTTTGATTTGCAATCCAACCAAAAGAATAAGGATCACCTGCAGTGATATTAAAGGCATTGTCAGTCACACGAATCACAACATCAGGTGCGACCAAGAAGGCATATGAGTGACAGGTACACACCATGACTGAATCATTATACCAGTTAGTAAGAGTTAGTAGACACAATGAATTTTCTCTAGAATATTTTGTTCCATGTGGCATTTATACAGGCCTTGTGCTGCTCAGCATTCACTGGTCTCCTTCCAGGATTCTTGAGAGACAGTCTCTGCATCTGCAGAATTGGATTGTGTCTTGGGTCCACTCATGATAAGGTTTCATCAAACGTACTGGAAACCAGCAGGGTCCTGTGGGAGACAAAACACGAGCATAGCCCTTCCCCATACTAACAGCGCAATAGGATCTTGTCATTAGGTATCACCTTGTGGGTCTGTCTCATTTTAATGAGACTGAAGTGGTTTGCTAAGGAGGATAAGTTATGAGGAAGACCAAACTCCTCCCTCTAAGCAATTGTAAATCTGAAATTAAGAGGTTCCAATTGAGGAAGTATGGAGAAAGAAAAAATAACAGCCCTTTATTAAAGGACATATGTGTATTGGTAGAACAACAAAAGAACACAGAAACAATCAAACAATAACCGTGTCCCTAAAACCCCCCCTCAAAAAGGAAACAGTTCATTACTTTCTACCTTTTAGTGCAATTCTAACCACGGTCAACAGGGGGCGCTGTTGCATCTCTGGAGGAGTAGATCCTGCAGTGCTCGGTGTTGACCAGCAGGGGGTGCTGTTGGGCTCTGACAGTCAGCTCATGAGACCCCTGTGAGCAGGAGACACTGATAATGGCGATTTCCCCCACACACGAAGAAGGGGAAGGGGAAAAAGGGGCTTCTTCCCACTAAACTCACACTGTCTGCAGCTGTCCGTGGCTGGGATTTCCCCCCCTTCATCGATGGGCACAAGCTGCTGCCAAACACAGGAGCGGAGGAGGGAAAGGGCGACCTCCTCCCCAAAAAGTTCCTCTGCAGATGGGTCAAGTCTTTCCGATGAAATCCAAGCAGGTCTGGGCTGGGGGTAGAACAGGGCACAGGAAAGCAGAGGTAAACTGGAACCAGAAAACAACCAGATGACCAGGTTGAAAAATAAAGTGAACCTCGGACCCCTCCAACACACACCTTGCCTGAGTTAAGGCAAAAGTGAAGTGCTTCCCATTTCCGAGGAGAGAAAAAAAAAAACTCATCACCCCTCCCCACAGTCTTAGGAGGGTCATCAGCTTGGAATGTGGATCTGTTGGTTAGTTCCTTTGTGTGGGTCAATTACCCTAGGCAAACAACTTTCCCCTCCCTCTTTCAACATCTTTCTTTTACAGGGATGCAGGGGAAAGAAAAAAATTCCCTGTTTGGTTTTTTAGAACAAGTAAACCTATGACACGGTCTTTGCACAATACTTATTGATTCAACATCAAAAATAAGGATAAATACAACTTTATCTACTTGGGGTGTCATATTCCCACCTCCTTGTTGCGAAAGCATGGTTTTCAATACAGAGCACACATCCCCTGCACCTGGGATCAAATCAAGGTTTTTGTTTGGTTTGGTTCTCTCTCTTTTTTTCTTTTCTTGTTTCTTTTTCTCACTTTTTTCTCTTTTTTCCCCCTTTTTTCTCCTTTCTTCTTTCTTTTTTCTTTTCTGTTACATTGTTTCTATCAGTTATGTTTTCAAGGAAGACCCAAACACACATCAAAACAATCTCCATGTACATATCTGTAGTGGTTTGGACCTTGTTTTCCCCCAGAAGCTGAAAAGTGGTAACCCCCAGGGGTGGAAACCCCTGGAAGTTTTGAAGTTCTGCCCAATGAGCGCTCCTGCAGAAATGTAAACATATCACAAACACCGGAAGAGATGAGTTGTAGTTTGGTTGGTAGAAGAGTAGTCATGTTGTAGGAGCTTCGAAGAAAGGGGTCCAGAGCCCCTCGGGGCCTCTGGGGCCCCCCAGCCCCAGTTGGGGGCTACAGAGACTTGGAACAGTGTTAGACTGGGCTAAGTGTCTGTAGTTGAGCTGGGAGATGTTTTCTCCAAACTGGGCAGCGGCCGGAGAAAAACAACCGAGCTGGCACTGACCGGAGAAGCAGTGGCAGAGAGCCAGAAGAGATAAGACGGAGCAACAGAGACATGCAGCACCGCAGAGAAGACTCCTGGAAGGAGAGTTGAGGAGAAGAGAACCCGCAGCAGAACTTCGGAGTTCTGGGGGTAGGAACTGTACCAAACCCCTAAAACTCCTTTGAGACCTCCTGGAAGGAGGAAGATGATGGACTCTTGCTTGAAAGAGCCTTGGAGTGCTACAGTACTTGCAGAGAGGAGCTGAGAAGCTCAAAGGCGTCCTGAAACTGGACCGGGACGGAGAAGGAATGCGGGGGGGTTGACCTTGACCCCCCTCGCTGCTGCTGCTAAGCTAGCAACCTTGAGACAGAACATGGAGCTCTGCAAAGGGGAATTTGAATCCCCTGAGGAAGGGACTTTCACGAAGATGCCCCTGCATTTCGTGATATACCTGTGGTGACGCGAGTCTGGTCCCTGCTGGTAGCCCACAGGTGAGACCTTCGCTTGGACTGAAGGAGAGTCGAGGGACTTGGAGACCCCCTTGTGTGTATTGAACAGAGATCCAACTACAACAATCCAGTTACTGCTGCATGCATGAGATGAGGAGACCTGCTGCCCTAGAAGCTGCTGCCCTGAGAGACTGGAAGGGGATCTGTCCTTCTTTCCCTCCTGGACTTTTATTTGGAGAGGAGAAGAGATCTGATCCATTGTAAATACTATATGTCATGGTAGAGATAGTTGTGATCGTGTGTATAATGTGTTATAGTATTTATTTGTACAGTCATTGTAATATATTCCCATTCCCCCACTTTGAGTCTGGTTGTGTTTTGTCTGGAAAAACCCATCTCACATTAGGTTGAGATGTGGGAGGGGGGATGGAGCTAAAGAATTGAATTTTGGAGCTATCTCAAACCATGACAATATCTTAAGACAACAAATAATCTGGCATTGTTGTAGGTTCGTGAGGATTCCCAAAATCACAAACCTTGAGACGTGTAAGCAAAGCAACTTTATCCTATTACTTGCGATAGCATTCAATACACACTAGTCCTTGAGTTCCCAAAAAGGGGAAGGAGATGAAGCATGGTACATGGTGGGGAGGGGAAGGGGGGGCAGGCAGACCATGCACCTTCAGGGTGTCCCCTGGATCAAAGCAGTGTGCATCTCATTCTCCTCACCTGTCCAACCCAGAACCACCTCTTATATCCTCCTCACCTGAGTGGCATTTTCCAATTGTAACACCGACTCATGCATGACCACCGCGCGAACCGGAATCACAATGGCTTATGATACCAACTTCGTACCAACAACAGTTCTGTTGTATCTTTTCCAAAAGTCAAGTGCCCAACAGTAAAACCATACAATATTTTCCCATGCCACATTGTCGAACACAACCACGGACCCACTACAGCAGGGTCTCAAACACGACTCAGGTCCCTGACACAGGCATAAATCAATCAATCAGAAGTTTTAACATTTTTTCTTCTCTTCATCAATTTTAATATTATTCTTAAACTTTTCCTTTAAATCTCGACTATGGCATGTGTGTGAGGGCATCTAATTGTATGCATGTACCTAGGACTAGGTGTTTGTTGGTTTAAAGTACAAAACACACTATATAAATATCTTCCCTTTTTTAAAGTTACCAAAAACAAAGTTATAGGCATTTCAATTATCAAATAGATTCAGTGGTTCCAATGCTGTGTGTCCATTCTTCAGAGGATTCATGCATCCAAACTCTCCCTTTTCTTTTTTCTCCTTCCTCTCTTTCTCTTCTTCCTCTTCTGTTTTGTAGTAGAAGTTCAGACCCAACACGTTGGCATGTTGGAGGGCTCGGAGGCTTAGACAGAGAGAGAGAGTGAGAGAGAGAGAACTGCCCCGGTGGTTATGTAAGTGGTACCCCTTCTGTGCATGTGTGTGTACATTGGAATTTCCCCGCGCCCGCATGCTTACACCTCGGGGGGTCTTTTCTAAATCATAGAATCAACCGGGTTGTAAAGGACCTCTGAGATCAAGTCCAACCCTTGATCCACTACCACTGTGGTTACTAGACCACGGCACTAAGTGCCACAACCAGTCTCATCTTAAAACCTCCAGGGACGGAGAATCCACCACTTCCCTGGGCAACCCATTCCATTGCCTGATTACCCTCTCTGTAAAGAATTTCTTCCTAATATCCAACCTAAACCTCCCCCGGCAGAACTTAAGACCATGCCCTCTTGTCTTACTGCTGGTTGCCTGGGAGAAGAGACCAACTCCCACCTGGTTACAACTTCCTTTCAGGGAGTTGTAGAGAGTGATGAGGTCTCCCCTCAGCCTCCTCTTCTCCAGGCTGAACAACTCCAGTTCCCTCAACCTCTCCTCATAGGACTTGTACTCGAGTCCCTTCACCAACCTCGTTGCTCTTCTCTGGACCTGTTCCAGTACCTCAATATCCTTCCTGAACTGAGGGGTCCAGAACTGGACACAGCACTCCAGGTGTGGCGTCACCAGCACTGAGTACAGGGGAAGGATCACTTCCCTGGTCCTGTTGGCCACACTGTTCCTGATACAGGCCAGGATGCCATTGGCCTTCTTGGTCACCTGGGCACACTGCTGGTTCATGTTCAACTTCCTGTCAATCCAAACTCCCAGGTCCCTCTCTGCCTGGTTGCTCTACAGTCACTCTGTCCCCAGCCCGTGGGGTTGCAGGAGGTTGCTGTGACCAAAGTGCAGGACCCAGCACTTGACCTTGTTGAACCTCATCCCGTTGGAATCAGCCCAACTCTCCAACCTGTCCAGGTCCCTCTGCAGAGCCCTCCTGCCTTCCATCTGATCGACACTGCCCCCCAACTTAATGTCATCTGCAAATTTGCTGATGGTGGACTCAATCTCCTCATCTAAATGATCAATAAAGATATTAAACAGGACTGGACTCAACACTGATCCCTGGGGGACACCACTAGTGACCAGTCGCCAACTGGATGCAGTATTTTCTACCCCGTCCTGTTGAGGAGGGAAGTCATAGAGCAGTTTGGTTCACACCTGGAGGCCACCCCATCACACTGGGTCCTCCAACAAGAGCAGAAAGACAGAAAGATAGTCTTTCAGTCTCTTAGCAACAGAGTGGGTAAAAATGAAAGCCGGAGACCTGTTTCGCTGGCAGTATTATGTATGTAAGATGTGCATTTTGCTTTTGTTGCCTCTGATTGCTATTTCTAAACTGTCTTTTTTTAAATTTAGTGATTTTCAGCACTTGAATTATTCTATGAAGAGCATTGTTCACATTCTCAGTTCCTGTAATTAACTTTTTTAAAAATCACAGCTGGGAACTGCAAGTCATTCAGAGACAACATAGAATGAATATATGGAAGTCATTCCTTGTTTCACTCTTCTTCCCTCTCATCTCTGAACCAGAGGTTTTCAGTAGAGAGTCTGTTTACCTTCCTTTTGTTTTTCCAAAGTTGCTACATAAGAAAGAAAGTATCTGCAAATAACTCATTATAAACTTGAGTCTTCCCTTTTCATTTATGTTTTTTGCGGTTTTGGTGATTTGGGGAATTATATTTGCAAATGACATTATCAACAGTCATTTTTAATAACCCAGAATCTAAAGAGGTTTGGACAAGAGAAAGCAGATGGAAAGTAAACAAGGTGTCTTGGATACCACAGAGGTCAATAAATAAATATACACTTTGCTTACTTAAAATACCACCTATTGTCAGTAAATGTTTTCAACCTTTTTACTAGTGCTGGACTAATCACTCAAGCAAGAGTTAAGCTCTTCACAATCTGTTCCAGTGCTCTTTTTGGCTCGTACAACCCCACAGACCTCAGTGTTAGGCAACCAGGTAGGGATTGGTGAAGTTAGCAATATGACTCACAGGTAATATTGTTTTCCCAAGCTGTGGAAAATCCTGTAGCTGTTTCATAATAGTATATGTATTGATTCCGAAAAACCTCGGTATGATTAACTGCTCAGAGACTTTTTGTCTCAGTCTGATGAGACTGGAGTGTTTACTAAAGAGGATGAGTTATGGGATAGACCAAACTCCTCTCTCTCAGCAATTGTAAATTCAAAATTAAGAGGCTTTAATGGAGGAAGTATGGAAAAAACAGAAGAAATAACAACCCTTTATTAAAAGATATATGTATGTTGGCAAAAACAGTAACAGAACACAAAAAACTAGACAGTAGTCTTAGGAAAAAAACAAAAAAAAGTCTAAAGGAATACTTCTTTGTCCCTTAGCGCAGTCCTAATTGTTGCCTGCAGGGGACAATGTTGGATCGCTAGAGGTGTAGAGTCCGCAGTACTCTGTTGTCGTCTGCAGGGGGCCCTGTTGGCTCGATGAAGCTGTAGGACCTGCGGTACTCTGTCATGGTCAGCAGGGGGTGTTGTTGGGCTCCGGTAGTCACCACGCGGGAAGAGGGGTCTGGAGGGAGCGGTCCCGGACGGCGAGATGAAGCCAAGAAGGAAATGGGGGGTCCTTCCCTCCGTGGGGGAGAAAGGGAAGGAAGGCAGTACACTCCCATGGGATTTACCGCTGTCTCAAGTGACGGGGACTCATCGCTGTCTCAAGTGGCGGGGACTCACCGTTGTCTCAGGTGATGGCGTCTCAAAAACTCCCCCTCCTTTCTCGCGGGCATGCAAACTCTCTGATGAGACACAGCAGATCCAGGGAGGGGGACAGTCAGGCAGGTTGAAACCAGCAGGATGAGAAGTCGAGCTGACCAGGATGAGCAGCCAAAAGAAAAACTAGACCTCCAGTCCCCCACCCCAAATGCCTGCCTGCACGCAGACCCCCGTCTCACCTGGAGAATCAACAACGCAGTCTGCCCCTCTCCCCTCAGAACAGCGCCTGCCCCTCCTCTCTCCCCAACCTCTCTAAATGACCCATCAGTGGGGTCAAGGTACATCCTTTGTAAAGCTAATGACCTCCCTTCCCCCCTCTCACTCCGTTTTTCCCTTGGAGTGGGGCAGGGGAAGAAAAATTCCCCTGAATTCTTAATCTATAACACTTTTTCATCTTTAAGCAGCAAGGTATTTGTTTATTCAATGTTGGGAGCAAGCCAGCTCATGCTGGACAAACTTGTTTGACCTGAAAGTGCAAAAGTAAACCATTTTATACACTTTAGATATATGGTTGCATCATCTAACATACATAAGTAGGTTAGTCTCTGGGCAGAGTCTTTCCAGGCATGCGCAGCCTTCTACTGTGGGGGTCTTCTCCTCAAACCTTCATCCCTCTGGTGGTCGCCATGGATCCATGGATATCTTCCTCGATTTGACCTCTTCAATTTTCTTTGTTAGGTGACCTGAATTCTTCAAGTTTGCAAAATCCTGGATTCAAACCTTCTATATCTTATTCAAACATCTAGTTTACCTAATTTACCATGTTGTCATAGGTTTACTTGTTCTAAAAATCCGAGCAGAAATTTTCCTTTCCCCTGTCCTGCTGTAAAAGAAGGTGTTGAACGAGGGAGAGGGAAGGGGTAATTGAATATACAAAAGAACTAGCTGGTAGACCTACATCAACCTGGAGGCGATAGCTTTCTCTAAGGCGGAAGGGGGGGGGGGGTGAGGAGTTTTTCTCCCCTCCTCTCTTTGGAAAGAGGCACTTCCCTTTTTGCCTTAATGGGGGCAAGGTGTGTGTTGAAAAAAGCTCTGAGGTTGTTTTTGGTCTCGACCTCATCATCTGTCTGTTCTTTGACCTCGTCTGCTCTGTCACCAGTCGGACCTGCTCGGTTTTCATAGGAGAGTTTGTGCTCATCGAGGAAAGGAGGGAGTCCCGACCACAGTCAGACGCAGACAGCATGAGTTTCGTGGGAAAGAAATGACCTTTCTTTCCCTTTTTCCCCTTCCCCTCCTCGGTGGGGGGGAGGTCTCCATTTTGACTTCTCCCACAATCCAGGGCCCCCACGTGGCGACAACCAGAACCCAACAGCGCCCCCTGCTGATCAACGCCGAGTACTGCAGGCTCTGCTCCTCCAGAGATCCAACAGCGCTCCTGCCAACTGTGAT
Organism: Corapipo altera; assembly: GCF_003945725.1. Taxonomy (NCBI): domain Eukaryota; kingdom Metazoa; phylum Chordata; class Aves; order Passeriformes; family Pipridae; genus Corapipo; species Corapipo altera. Next base: position 357,384 of record NW_020885018.1, on the reverse strand, counting down.
TAGAATTGTGCTAGAGGACAGAGGGGTATCAAACTGTTTCCTTTTTCAAGGGGAGTTTTTGGGTAGAGGACTATTGTTTAGTTGTTTTTGTGTTCTTTTGTTGGTGTTTTTTGCCAATATACATATATCCTTTAATAAAGAGTTGTTATTTTCTTTTTTTCCATATTTCCTCAATTGAAACCTCTTAATTTTGTATTTACAATTGCTGAGAGAGAGGAGTTTGGTCTACCTCATAACTCACCCTCCTTAGCAAAACATTTTCAGTCTCATTAAACTGAGACACGTGTGTATACTACTCCTATTCTTTCTATAATAAGACCTTTGGTCCAGTGAGCAGAACAGAACATGATATTAACCAGTGTTCCTAAAATGTTCTTCTAGCAAAACAGGTAGAGTAAACAGGACAAGGTATACCAGCTGAATCATTAACTCTTTTTTGTGCCTTTTTTTACCATCAGTATTGCTGTAAGTATAGAAAAACCTTCTGGAAGATTTATTATGAGGAGATGAAGGGTTTTGTCACTTAAGAAGGCTTTCCTGCCTGGAAAGAGGCATCTTTCTCAGAGATAGTTTTAGATGTTTTCTCCTCCTGCATTCTAGAGGAGTTCTCCCTGGTATGAGAACAGGTAAGTTCTTGCAGACATGTTTGAAGGCCCTGCATCAGGGGTGGGGCAGGGACAATAAAAGCCCTGAGAAGAACAGGGGGTGTGTCTTTCCTAGGTCCAGTGCAGTTTCGTGCCAAAATGTTAAGTGCTTTCGACTTTCAGAAATAAATTCTCCTAAATCCTTCCACTGTCCAGTATTTTGGGGGCGCCTGCATGTAATCTTCCCTTGCAATTGCTTAGAGGTTACTTTCAGACTAGAGTTAGTGTTAAAAAATCTATTTGTGAATGTGATTCAGGAAAGGGTTCAAAGGTCGTTTTCATGAGTCAGAATGCTATATGACGCAAATTCCACTGTCAAGTCATTTTGAGCAAAGTCAAAGTTTAGTTTAAAAGTTGGAAACTCAACTAATAGGTCACCTGATGTATATTTTACCAATAAGGTATTCCATACCATGTTCTGTCAGCTCAGATATAGAGACGAGAAGGAAACAACTTCTTTCTTCTCTTCCGGGACAGTTGCGCGGGATAGACAGCTGTTTTCGGAGGAGGAAATCACCTTTCGTGGGTAAGTAGTCTTTATTGTTAATTTTCCCTGTGTATATAGTGCTCATACTTCTCTTTTTCTTCTCTGTGTAAATATTAAACCGCCTTTCTCAGCAGTCTCGGTTTTGCAAGTTTTTTCCTTTCCCCCCTTCCCTCTTCCTTCTCCCCCTGGTGGGGGGTTGGGCGGAGTCTTGGTGGACACCAGGTGTTCCGCCAAAGTAAACAATAAGTACTTTTCGCATTTTGGCGCAATTCTAGCCATCAGTCTGGAATGCAGGCCTGCTAGTTAGTTCTTTTGTGTGTGTCAATCACCCCAACCAAAAGAATCACCCTCCTCCTCCCTCATTCAACATCCCTCTTTCATAATGATGCAGGGGAAAAGAAATTCCCACTTGGTTTTTTAGAACAAGTAAACCTATGACAAAAGGGTACTCAGGACCTGCAAGTTTGAATATTTCCAATAATATTACAATGGTGCACACCACTCTTTGTATAAATGGACGAGTAAACAAGGATTGGAAACAGGATACAATGATACAGCATTTTAAAATCAATGTTAATAGTAATATTGATATGGTCTGCAAGTTTGAAGTTAAGCAAAAGCATATTGATACTCTTTTGATGGTAACCTTTTCTGTATATGATACAAACCAGTACATATACTCAGCATCTTGTGACCTCTACCAGGATTTCTGTTGGTTGCAAATCAAAGCCTCTATTGATTTAGTGTTGTTCTGTTTAGGAACAATAAAAACAGGGAATACATTTCAAAAATCATTCTGCATGATAGTAGCATCTTTAGATGTAAACTGCAGGACCGAACGATCAGTTACTGAACCTGTGGCTCAGCCAGAGACAAATGTTGACAGGGCGCCAAGTAAATCAGGCACTTCTCCAGGAATTAGCAAAGGAGTTAGACCAACTGCGAAACCCTCAGGAGATAAATTCAGAAGCTTTATGGTGCGTATAGTGGCAGGACAGACAGATATCCAATATACAGGAAATGAAACAAGCCTAGGTTCGCATATCTCATGTAATTATCCCCTCTCTGCTAGAGTAAAGAACTTTGCTATAACCATAAGACATAAAACCTCAGGAAAACTAGAACTTTATGAGATAAAAGTACCGTAGAAGAAGAATAAGATCACACAAAGTATGTCTTGTTCAAACAAGATGCTATGTAGACTTGTAGTTCAAGTGAAGGAATTAGAACAATACTATTACGTAAAGAGTGTATGGAAGATGTCCAAAAAATCATATTTTTCTGAGAATTTAGTGTTTCTATTTATCATTCCTCCTTCACCAACCTGTTTTGTACTCTGTGTGTATGGTAAGCTATCATAATTTTTCATTTGCAGGGCCTTATGTGGTAAAACAAAGTAATGAACAGAAACTATTACTGGACCCAGTGTATTCACTAAAGAAATTGGAGGTTACAAGTAAAGCAGATATTTAAAAGGTGCAATAGAACTGTTCTCAATTTATAGCACAAAGCTTACGAGGATGGGAAGCATGGCTAAAATCACGGACATTGAACACCAAGGTCAAGCAAGATTTAGCAGGATGGTTCAGGTCAGGATTAGGAGTACTTTATAGATCGGGAGGTACTGGTTAATAAATTAAGTACCATCATTACAGACTTAAACCAGTTCCAAGTATCATTAAGATCATCACTATTGATGCTACCAGACACGCAAAAGCTGATGGCAGGTTTTCCGACCACCCTGTCCAGACACACCCAAGAAAACTTTGAGTCAGTTGCATCCTTTGAAGGAGAATTACAAGGCAATGTATCCCTTGCCCTTCAGTGTATACAGTCACAGTTATGGTTACAGTCTGTAGTATCAGATATCATTAGGGAAGGAATGTTGGGGGGACTACCACAAGAAATAAAAGAAATAATAGCAAAAAATGATACTACCTCTCAGTTTGAAAAAACTTACCAAGCCTGGTGGCAGCTGGTAAACTTCAACTACAATGAACAACAAGAACAAATAGAAACTTATGTGCTTACTATCAAAAGGACCACTATTGGAGAGATATTTCCAGTATTAGCCTTAGGAGCAATACACGAAGATGTTGTAGTAAGACCAATTAACCATAATGTATGGGCAAAATATATTAATCAGTTGAATAGGTGGCAAATGGTAAGTACAGAGGCGTGCATCCTACAAGAACAATTAGGGTTCATTTGCAAGAACGTTGTAACTGAAAATGAGGATTTATGCTTAGACACAGCAGATAGTACCTGTATCTTGGAAATGATCTCAGCTCCAAAAGTACAATCTCAAGTATATTATGTAGGAAAAGGATGTGCATGTGTAAAAACTCATTGCCATAACGTCAGCATTGCCACATGTAAAGAAATAACTAATGGAACTAATTTTTGTGTATGTAATTTTACTACTATGTGATTTTAGTTATACTGTTCCAGTCGCTACCACTCAACTGATCACTGATGAATATATGTTGTATAATGAGGTTCCTAAGTTACAGATTGGAATGGACACTAGAATTTTGAAACAGATGCTGTATCACCCGGATATTGAAGTTTTAGTACAAAAGGTCCATAAAACCTCGCAACAAGCCCTTTGGACAGTGGAACATGATGTCTTCAAAATTAATGACATCACAACCCAAATACAAAAAACGGGAGAACACCATTGGTGGGACGTCTTCCTAGGATGGAAGAATCTAAAATTTCCAACAGCAGGTCAACTATTCAACTTTTTAGTGCATCCAGTATTAATTCTGATCCTTGTGGCCTTGCTCCTGACCATCGTGAATCTTTAGATGTGGTGGAGGGTTCGAATGGTTGCTCAACAAGTACATGTCTTATGGACTGTAAACAAGATCTTGCAAAAGAATTTGCAATATGATGAGAAAAGGGGGGATTGAAACAAAGAATTGTCAGCTTTATATTGTAATTTACTTAGCATAAGTAGACCTTGTTTTAGTGTGACTTAGCAAATTAGAAAACTTAATGAAAAAACGAATATTCGAAACAGCTAACTGCAACCAGTGAACTGCCCTTGTGTGAGAAACAGATAGGTAACTGAACGGCTGCTTTAAGGCACGTAGGCAAGTTTATCAAGGAAGTCAGAAAGTATGTCTTAAGCCTAAGTAAAATAGAATGCTATTGTAATGTATACCTAACCATTTAGTTTATCGGTTACTAACCATGGGAATGTAAGAATGTATGACATTTACGATAAAATCTCTACATAAGCCCACCAAGAATTTGGAAAGGCAGAGGTGCATGACTGTGGGTGTTAACTCTGTGTCATCTCCACCACTGCAGAAAAAAAATAAAAGGTACTTTGGCAGACAATCCATTTATCAGTTGATTCCTTTGAATCACTATAACTCCCCTTCCCAGCTGGACAGGGGAGAGAGAATAAGAAGGAAAACGACTCGTAGGTTGACAAGGTAGTTTACTAAAGCAAAAGCAAAAGTTTGTGTGCACACAAGCGAAGAGGAAAATAACAAGTTTTTTCTCTACTTCCCATTGGCAAGCAGTGTTCAACTACTTCCTGGGAAGCAGGGCTTTCAGCATGTGGAGTAGTTTCTCAGAAAGCAAACACTGTAAACAACAAATGCCCCCCCTTCCTCCTCCTTTCTTTAGTTTTTATATCTGAGTTGACATCATATGGTCTGGAATATCCCTTTGGTTAGTTTGAGTCAGCTGGCCTGGTTGTGTCCCCTCCCAGGATCTTGCCCTTGATTGGGAGGAGGAATGTTACAGTGCTTTTGCCGTGCCAGTGCTGCCCAGCAGTAGTCAAAACACTGGTGTGTTATCAAAAACTTTCCAGTTACCAATGCAAAGCACAGCACTGTGAGGGCTGCTATGGGGAAATGAACTCCAGCTCAGACAGACCAAATACAAGCTGATCACTGCAGAGCAGAGATCTGGGATTCTAATGAGACATAGGTTTTAGAAAAATATGCAAGGCTTAATAAATACTATAGAGATTATGCCCAATAATGCTAGGTAATTACTTAAGGTACTGAATTCCAAACCCTTCTGAGAGTTCACCTGTATCACCCTTTAGTTAAGATGGTGAACACTGGTCAACAAAACCAAAACCGGTGGGTCTGGATCTCTTTCCCCCCGTGGTATGGGGCGGCACAGTTCTAGTTCCATTTCCATCTGAGGAACCATTTCCGACGGCTTAAATGGATGGGGGGGGGACTCCAGCTCCAGGGGTTTCTTCAGGTCCTGAGCCTGGAGGGGAGAGGTGCTCTCCCCTCCCCCCACCCACGTGGCTCCATGGCAGGCACAGAGACAGCACACAGGACGCAGAGAGGAGGCAAGAGAGAGTTTATTGTTGGGGGGGTTACATTTATAGGCTTAGGAGGATTCACAGAGTAACCAATTACAGGTTGCAGGAAGGGGTTAACAACCAATAGGAAGGGGTTAAAAGGGGCCAATGAGAACACCTTAGGACATCTTCCCAGGGCATTCCTGCATGGGAGACAATAGTCCTTGACAGGGGGTGTCAGGAAGAAGAAAGCATGAGTTAGCAAAGAGACTACAGAAAGCCATTTTGAAACATGTTTAAACCACAGTTTTCTCATATACTGCAGATTTCCTGCCACAGGTGGGGCCTATGAGATGACTCTTGTCAGAAATGGTCACAAAGATAATAAGCCTTCCCTAGCTAAACCCAGAGGCTCATAGATCCTAATTCCCAAACTTAGTGGTCATCACCACAACAAAATGCAGTGTCAAGTCAGGTCCCAAGAAAAAATAGCTGAGTTCAGAGTCAACTAACAAACCCAGAGCCAACTGGGTTGCTATACCCAGATGTGATGGACTCTATTTCTAAATATTTTTAGATTTTTTTTTACAGAGTGCATTTAAACTCCAAACACTCTATTAAATATTTTCTCCCTCCCCGTACCCCATTCTCCTTCAATATTTAGGAATCTTTTGTGACAAGTGCCAAGTGCCGGGTCCTGCACTTTGGCCACAACAACCCCATGCAGTGCTGCAGACTGGGGACAGAGTGGTTGGAGAGCAACCAGGCAGAAAGGGACCTGGGAGTGCTGATTGACAGGAGGCTGAACATGAGCCAGCAGTGTGCCCAGGTGGTCAAGAAGGCCAATGGCATCCTGGTCTGTATCAGGAACAGTGTGGCCAGCAGGACCAGGGAAGTGATTCTGCCCCTGTACTCAGCACTGGTGAGGCCTCACCTGGAGTGCTGTGTCCAGTTCTGGGCCCCTCAGTTCAGGAAAGATGTTGAGGTGCTGGAGCAAGTGCAGAGAAGGGCAACGAGGTTGGTGAAGGGACTGGAGCACAAGTCCTATGAGGAGAGGTTGAGGGAGCTGGGGTTGTTTAGTCTTGAGAAGAGAAGGCTCACGGGAGACCTCATCACTCTCTACAACTACCTGAGAGGAGGTTGTAGGCAGGTGGGGGTTGGTCTCTTCTCCCAGACAATCAGCAGTAGGACAAGAGGGCATGGCCTTAAGCTGTACCAGGGGAGGTTTAGGTTAGATATTAGAAAGAAATTCTTTACAGAGAGGGTAATCAGGCAATGGAATGGGCTGCCCAGGGAAGTGGTGGATTCTCCGTCCCTGGAGGTTTTTAAGATGAAGCTGAACATGGCACTTAGTGCCATGGTCTAGCAACTGTGGTGGTAGTGGATTAAGGGTTGGACTTGATGAGCTCAGAGGTCCTTTCCAACCCGTCTGATTCTATGATTCTATGATTCTATGATTCTATGAATTATTCAGTCTTCAAGGATGAAAATTACTAAGACTATGTTAGTGGGAACCTAGTAGTAAACTGCATCAAATTGCACCAGATTATGCTGAGGTAGTAGCCACCACTAATCTCTCACCAGAAACAGGATGGTTTTCTGTGTACCCTGTAAAACCCTAGCATTCCTCTCACATCACCAGTCTTCCGTAACATGATATGTTAGTTCATTCCCCAGGATAAAGCTGAGCACAACTGACATGTACTAATTGATCTTTTTTCTGTATTTCTAGGTACTTTGTTTAATAGTGATAGTAAATGGGTGAATAATGCTATTTCTTCACAGCTAAGTATTCAGAGCCCAGACACTGTTACTTTTTGGATTCCCAGAAAATGCAAAGAACAGACGTCCCAGTGACTATGATACCCTCTTGGAAGTTGCTGCAGATCCTGACTCAGAAGTTCTCCTTGTCCTTTGGCTTGATTCACTGAGTGGCAAGGTTATTTATTCGATAATGAATGAGCAAAGCAGCGCTGGGTGCAAAAGGGGGCCTTAGACTCACCAATACACACACCCTACAGAGTGTTTTGCAGTCTTTTATACATTTGTTCCAGGAAAGTCACTGCCCAGTTTCGTTTCTTGGTTGTGATGTCAGTTTCATTTCTCAGTTGTAGCAGCAGTTTCGTTTCTCTGGTTGTGACAGTAGTTTAGTTTCTTGATTATGATGTCAGTTTCGTTTCTCGGGCCCGTGCAGGCTCTTATCAGTGGTTGAGGGGAAAAGTTCAAGTTTTCCTTTTCTTATCCTTTGGATAACTTCTTTCCTTACGCATGCATATTTACTCGTTGCATATATAAGCAGTATATTTTTAAGTCTTCTTTGACCTTAGTGGTATATGTTTGTTAAAAGTAAATTACATAAGCATATTTACATAAACATATTTTGTATATTTACATTTGGCAGTTTGAATAACCCTCTATTTCTTGTTCTTTATTTACATGAATCATCGCACAATTCCTCACACTCTGTATTTTCAATGAATACAGATGCTAATTTCTGAAGGAAATAAACCTAAAGGAGTTGTTGTAGTTTAGATTCTCTTGTTGAATTTCCCCATGCCACCATGAAGCATGCCCCAGAGTGCCGGTTGCAGGAGAGATGGGGGTTCCCATGGGAAGTGACATGGAAGTTTGGAGGGGATAAGAACAACTGGCAGGACAGGAATGCCCTCTCTTTGTTCTGGCATGGCAGTCAAGAAGGAACAACCGCCTCTCTTTGTCCTGAAATGGGACCTGGGAACTTCCCCCACCCACTGCCGCCTTACTCACTCCTGCTAGGGAGTGCATTCTTTGTTCTGGGACCGCAGCCAAGAAGGACCCAGCCAGCCACTGCCCGTGTTGGTTTGTCGCATCCCTCGCTTCTCAGTTGGAGTCACCCAGCTGCTGCCTGTGAGAATGCAAATTCTTCATGACACTGCAGAAATTATGAGAGATTTCAGCAAGAAGCCATGGGATTTGAGTAAAAGCAAGGAAGAACTGTTTGCACTCACTGCTTAAAGTCTTGCCTCATCTGTGATAAGCAAGACAAACAAACAGACTTGCAAACCTCCTGTGATAGCTCTCTTTATGGCTTTGTTTTGCCCCATCAGTGGTTGTAACCATAATGAAAAACTGCTTACTTACCTGTTTAATGGAAAAATACCCCTTGTGTGTCCCTGCCCCCGAACCCCAGCTATGAACAGAATGGAAAAGTACTGGCATGCCTGCCCCTTCCCCAAACCCTATATATACCAAAGGTTGTAATCAATAAACGATTCAGTTTGTCCATACAACCTGGGTCCATGAAATCAGTCGCTACAACTGCCCGCATGGACCATGCCCGCGACCAGCTCCAGAGCAGCAGCCATCTCTGTTGATCAAGACCGCAGCACCTTCCCACACTGCAGTGTCTGGAGTTGCTGCCCCTTTTTCACTCCCTGGTACCATGTGACTGTGCCAGGACTGCATTGTTGCCTTGACAGAGTGGAAGCATAACAGTGATTTTTGGGTGACATTTTTTCTGTTATTGTGTGGTTGTTGTTTTGTTCTGCTTTGTTCTCTGTTTTTTAGTAAAAACTGTTATTCGATTCTACATGTTGCTCGAAAGTCTCATATTTTCAAATTTACAATAAGTCTGTGAGGGAGGAGTTTCTATTCCATCAGAGATCCTGCCTCCCTGGCATACATTGTCTTTGAAACCAAGACAGGATCTCGTTAAATCACAGGTTCAAATGTTTCTGTTTCCTATATCTGTCTTGTGTTCTAACATGCAGACAACCAAAATGCAGAACATTCAGTTTCCACTCACTGTCTTTGTCTAGTCAATAATTATATTAACCTGTAAGGTGTGACATAGCATTGTACCTATAATTTATGGGAGCAGGTCATAGGTGCATAAATTATCAACTTTTTTTTTTCAATAAGGTAGTAAAGGATAATCAGTACTTTTGCATTAGAAACTGACTGATCAGGATTCTTTGACTCACACAGGTGCCATTTTGTGCATCCCTTTAAGGGAATATTAGACCCCTCTTATCTATCTCTTGGTGAGGAACTCCAGATCCTAGGCTAGCACGTGCACTCTAGGTACTGTATTGAGAGAGACACCAGAAAGCACCAACTATGCCCTTCCCCTTCATGTTCTAGTGTCTGCAAAGGAAACCTGAAGCACAACACATCCCCAAAGATCCCAAACTGGGGCAACTGGAGTCCTCCAGATTCAAATATAAAATCTGGAATGACAGACAACATTTTTCCTTAAATCCTAACAGTAGATTAGACTGTCTCCAAAATGGGGTGCATGCACCCTAGGGGGTGCACAAGATGATCCATTAGGGTGCATGAAGAAAATATTAGAACTTCTATTTATATTCAATTTTTATTCTAGAAAATAAGAAAGAAATTAAGCTCAACACTAGTGTCCTCACTCAGTAGGTCCATGTGACAGATGGTCACATGTCACATACAGCATGCAAGGTATCCTGAGGGTGTTCCACAACTTGGAGGGGTTGACAATGGGGTCCTTACTCACTCACTTTGAGTCTGTTGCAACATACTGCAGTTTATGTGTGCCTGGTTAAGTGGATTTATGGATTATATTTTCTAGTTTTAACTAAACTAACCCTAGTTAGTGGACAAGTGGCTTAAAAAGATTCCTGCAAAGAAACCATAGATTGAAGATTACACTAATAATGCAAGCACAAGTGAACAACAAGAAAACAACAGAGTTGACACTTCGCCTACTCCTAGTACAAACTCTTCGTCAACCACATTATGAGTTAAAAACAATGAAAATCTAATCAGGTTTAATCAGTGATTTATAAAGTCATGTGATACTTAGTCCATTACTTTAGAAAATTTCACTAAAATTTAGAAGTCTTTTTTGAGGTTTCTTAATAGCAAAAGACAAAAAGCCGCATACCACTGGGGAAACATTTACTCTTCCTGCTGCACTAAAAAATGGCTGAAATAATACACAGAAAGCAATATGGCAACAAACTAGAATGCAGTTCTTTGTCACACGTGCTTTTGGAAGATGCTGATGCCTAAGAGCTTTTTGGATTTTTTAACTTTTGTAGATTTTAGAAGTAGTTGTGTAGTAAATGTAGATTTTAATGTAACTGTATTACATCCCTTACCCTTAACATAGTAGTTTACACATACCCAACCCTGTTACCTGATTTCATATCAATCCCTCTAAATTCTGTTAGTGTGTTTAGTCTTCTTTTCAAGGTAGAATTGTAGAAAAACACCTCTGTTTAAGAACATCGCACCCTAGACCTGGACCAGGAGATATCACACAGACACAGCAACCTTTAAGCCCAGAACTTTGGAGGAGCTCCAAGGACTGTGTGTGCTGTGAAGAAGATGAAGGTGAGGAAGAAGGGGTCCCAAAGACCCCAGACCCAATTCCTGAAGGGACGTGTCGGGAGGCAGAACCGGGCATGGATAGATCTGGGATTGGATGGACCTTATTATAAAATCATAGAACCACTGCCTGTGGCCTGATTAAAGGACCTGCTCCTTTTATCTTATACACTAAATTGGCCTGGAGTCTTTTTCTCCGCCGTCTCTTTAGGCAACAGTGCACAGAAAACATTGTTGAAGATTTGAAGAAACACGTATTAGAAGAAATTGCACTGAGTGGTAGGTTTGCTATATGGTTGGATCAAAGTAGAGATGTTACTAATGTGGCCCAGTTGATAGGTTCCATTTCAATAATGAAAAACATGAAGAACTACTTTTTTTGTGAGCCACTGTGCTGATTTTGGCTAGAATACAGTTAATTTTATTCACATTGGTTGGTATGGGGCTGTGTTTTGGATTTGTGTTGGAAACAGTGTTGATAATACATGGATGTTTTTGTTATTGATGAGCAGTGCACTCAGTGTCAAGGCCTTTTCTGTTTTTCACAATGCCCCACCAGTGAGTAGGCTGGGGGTGCACAAGAAGTTGGGAGAGGACACTACTGGGATAGCTGATCCCAACTGATCAAGGGGATATTCCATACCATGTGACATTGTGCTCAACATGTAAAGCTTGGGAAAGAAGAAGAAAGGGAGATGTTCAGTTATGACATTTTGTCTTCCCAAGTCCCCACTATGTGTGATAGAGCCCTGCTTCCCTGGAGATGGCTGAACAGTTGCCTGTTCATGGGAAGTAGTGACTGAATTCCTTATTTTGCTTTGCTTGTGTCTGCAGCTTTTGTTTTACCTATTGAACTGCCTTTATCTCAACCCATGAATTTTCTCACTTTTACAATTTTGTCTCCCATCCCCATGGGGCATAGTGAGTGAGCATCTGTGTAGTGCTTAGTTGCTGTCTGGGGTAAAACCATGACAACACTAAAGGAAAAATACACCAGAGGAGATATATGCTCAACAGTAAATAACTTCATTAATAAAAGTAATGTTTTATGGAAAAACTGTATAACCACTGATGGAGTTGTTGTTTTGACTGGAATAAAAAAAGGATTCCAGGGTAAAGTTACTGTCTCAGTTTAATGAGACTGAAGTGTTTTGCTAAGGAGGATGAGTTATGAGGTAGACCAAACTCCTCCCTCTAAACAATTGTAAATCTGAAATTAAGAGGTTCCAGTTGAGGAAGTATGGAGAAAGAAAAAAACCAACATCCCTTTATTAAAGGATATATGTGTATTGTCAGAACAACAAAAGAACACAAAAACAACCAAACAATAATCCTGTACCCAAAAACCCTCCTCAAAAAGGAAACAGTTCAGTACTTTCTGCCTTTTGGCGCAATTCTAACCACGACCAGCAGGGGACGCTGTTGGATCACTGGAGGAGCAGAACCTGCAGTGCTCGGTGTTGGTCAACAGGGGGCGTTGTGGTTGTTGGGCTCTGGCAGTTACCATGTGGAGCCCAGAATATGGAGATTCCCCCCCCCCCCCCCGCCGAGAAGGGGAAGGGGAAAGGGGGAAAAAAGGGGTTCTTCCCACGAAACTGACTGTGGCGGGGATTTCCCCCCCTTCGTTGATGGGCACAAACCGCTGCCAAACACTGGAGCAGAGGAGGGAAAGGGCGACCTCCTCCCCAAAAGGTTCCTCTGCAGATGGGTCAAACCTCTCCGATGAAATCCAAGCAGGTCTGGGTTGGGGGCAGAAAACCACAAGGGCACAGGAAAAAGCAGAGGCAAACCAGGGCCATATAACCTGTTTATAGATCGTTTATTTCAGTCAGTAAATACAGATCCAGATATGGATCATGATATGAAAGCAAAATTTCTGGATGTGTTGGCCTATGATAACGCCAATGAGAAAACCAAACAGGTTTTAAGCACGCTGCCTAGGGGTGCTGGCACAGCTCAACTCCTGGAGGCTGTATCGAGAATGAGCAAACAGGAGGAAGCGGCCTATCTGGCTACTGCAATAGGTGCAGTAGTAAAGCCTCTTATGTCTGGGAAAGGAAGGACTGGTAAGAAGCACAAAGAAAAGAGATGTTTTGCCTGTGGTCAGAAGGGACATCTCAGCACCCAGTGTCGAGCATTTCCTTTGCCAGGGACTGCTCGCCCTGCAATTACAGCAGGAGGGTCAAGGTGGTGTAATAACTGTCGAATGAACAACCATAACACAAATGAGTGTAAACAGCAGGGAAACTCCAAACGGAGCGCGATGCACTCTCGCGCGATGACAGCAAATCAGGGTGCTTGGAACTCTGCCGTGTAGCCACCGCAGGAAGCGCCGGCGTGGACCTGGCAACAACAGTAGATACTATGCTTGAGACTCAAGATGTGTACATGATTGAGTCTACATTGCAAGGACCTTTAGGTAGAGGATTGAGTGCTCATTTGGTAGGACGACCATCTTTGTCTCGTCAGGGAATTTTTGTGGTGCCAGCAGTCATAGATGCAGATTCTACAGGTGTCATCAAAATCATGGTATACACCCTAACACCACCAGTTTTTATTCCTGATAACAGTAAAATAGCTCAGCTAGTGCCTTTTAAAGCAGAAGTGTCCAATGCAGAACCACTGACACGAGGAGATGGGGGTTTTGGCTCAACAGGCCCCCCTAAGGTGATGTTAGCAGTAGACATAAAGCAGGGAAAACCCAAGGAAGACATAATTATACAACATCCTAATGGTCAATCCAGCACTATGACTATGCTTCTTGATACCAGGGCTGACATTTCAATTATTCCGAAACATAAATGGCCTCAAACATGGCCTGTGGAAATGGCACCTACAGGAGTTAAGGGAATAGGAGGTGTACAGCAGACATGGATCAACAGAGATGTGATAACTTTCCAGTTTTCTGATGGGGCAATAGTGGGAACGCGTCCTTATGTGTTATCTTTACCAGTAGGCCTGATAGGTCGAGATCTGTTGGGGCAAATGGGGGCACGCCTGATTACTTCTTTTCAGGAGCAACCACTGATAGGCAGCCGACCTTAAAACTGCAGTGGAAAACAGAAAAACCAGTATGGATAGATCAGTGGCCGCTGAAAAAGGAGAGGCTGCAAATAGTTCAACAATTAGTTCAGGAGCAATTGGATGCAGGACATATTGTTCCATCTGCGAATCCATGGAACACTCCCATATTTACCATCCCGAAAAAATCAGGAAAATGGAGGTTATTACATGATCTGTGAGCTGTCAACGCAGTCATGGAAGATATGGGACCCTTACAGGCTGGTCTGCCTTCTCCTATGATGATCCCCCATGATTGGGTCATGCTGGTGATAGATTTAAAGGACTGTTTTTTCACAATCCTTTTGCATCCAGAAGATGCTGTCAGGTTTGCCTTCACAGTGCCTTCAATTAACAAAGCAGAACCAGCACAACATTTTCATTGGGTGACTCTTCCCCAGGGGATGAAAAATTTACCCACTATGTGTCAAATTTATGTTGCACAGGCCTTGCAGTCATTTCGAACCCAACATCCTGACTTATTAGTATATCATTACATAGATGATATTCTGATAGCAGGAAAACATTTGGATGTGCCTGCGCTGTTACAGCAATTAGAACAAGAGTTGAGTCATCGAGGTCTAAAAATTGCCCCTGAAAAGATTCAGAAGCAGGAACCACGGCAATACCTGGGTTGGACCATCACAAATGATATAGTGAGGCCACAGAAATTAGTTATTAACACTGCCATAAAAACTTTGACTGATGTGCAGAAGCTGATGGGTGACATACAGTGGGTCAGACCTGTGTGTGGAATAACCAATGATGATCTAGCTCCTCTGATGCCTTTACTAGGATCAGTTGCTCAGGCAGGACTTCCAAGAGAATTGTCAGAAGACCAAAAAGCAGCTATAGTTAATATCTCAGGAAAAATAGCTGCAGGATATGCCTGTAGAATAACAGAAGACCAGCCAGTGCAGTACCTACTTGTCAATTCTGGAGAGAGCAGAAAGCATCCATTGGGCATCATCTGTCAAATCGCAACCAGTATGAGAATTTTAGAATGGGTATTTTTACCATATCAACCCAAAAAGACAATCAGAACACGACCTGAATTGTTTGCACAACTTGTCATAAAAGGGCCATGGAGAGTTTGTGAATTAATTGACAGAGATCCATCTGTAATATTTGTACCAGTCGTCCAGAACTATTTGGAGTGGTTGCTTGAGAAATCAGAACCATTCCAGATAGCCGTGGCAGACTTTGAAGGTCTGGTCACCAATCATTATCCGTCAGACAAATTACTGCCTTTGCTGCAACATCAGACAACTGAGTAACTTGTGTTGAGTTCAGATGACCCAGTTGCTGGGATTACTGTTTTTACAGACACCGGTAGAAAATCTCGGCGTGCAGCAATTACTTGGCAGGAGGGAGCAGAATGGAAACATAACATTTTTCCGGGTGTTTCAGGAGACACATTACAAACCCTTGAATTAAGGGGTGTGGTGTGGGCCTTAAACTTCTGGAAGGAAGAACCTGTTAATGTGGTTTCAGATTCACTTTATGTAGTGGGTACAGTGCAACGAATCGAGCGAGCAATGATCAAAACCCTGAAAAATAAAATCTTAGCAACACTTACGACACAGTTGCTGCATTTGCTAGATCAGCGAGTGCAACCCTACTTCGTCACTCACATAAGAAGCCATCAGAAACTAGACGGTGGTTTACCAATTGGGAATAACAGGGCAGATAAATTAGTGGCATCTGCATGGACTGGTCCTGCAGTAAATAAGTTTCAGCAAGCAGTCTTGTCTCATGACTTTTTCCATCAGTCTGCCGATGTATTAGTCAGGCAGTTTGGGCTCACTTCATCGGACGCATGAGGAATTGTACAGGCCTGTTCAACCTGTCATAAGAATGGGCTGGGCATTGGCTTAGGAGTCAATCCTCAGGGGCTACAAACATTGCAGCTTTGGCAAATGGATGTTACTCATGTTGCGGAATTTGGGAGGTTAAAATATGTGCATGTATGTGTTGCCGTATGATTTATGGTGCTGAAAAAATCTCCCGGAGCAGTTAATTAGGGGTGAGATAAGAAAGGGTTTATTATTGCCAAGGCTAAAGATGTTACATGACGCGTGCCCCCTGTGCCCGAGATGCTACATTTTATAATACCACCCATCCAATCCCAGATGTGTCCACCCTGTGGCCTTTACTCTGGACCGCCTCAGGTCCACCCCCTGAAAATGGGTCTGGGGTGCATTTCGGGACCCTCTCTTCATCCCGTCTTCACAATCATCAGAGCACAAAGGGTACATAGTCACCTAGTTTTTGACCGTGTTCTGTGGTTTAGGCCCTGATATGCTGTTCTGTCAACAATCTAGGCCTTGCCTTGACAAAAGACTAAACATTTCTACTGGATTCGGGAATAGGGATGATATAGGGAGCATAGAATGGGGTAAGAGGGTTAAGGAATGTGTAAACAAGGGTACTACGGGGAAAGGGATGCAAGGGAGTGAGGGTTGCTGCTTTAAAATCTACCTATAAAACTTACAAGACTTACAAATATTAGAAAAATAAAGAAAAAAAACATTAGGGGTGTAAGGCATCATATGCATTGATACCTTTTCTCATGCCATGTGGGACTCTACTCAGGCTGGAGAAGGTACCAGATATGTCATTCGACATATGCCTGTATAGCAGCCCTAGGGATCCCCACAGAGCTTAAAACTGTCAATGGACCTGGTTATACCTCACAACGTTTCCAAAGATTCTGTGTGAATTGGGGTATTTCTCATGTTACTGGTATTGCTAATTCTCCTACAGGTCAAGCTATTATTGAATGGGCTCATGGAGTTCTGAAGTCACTTCTGCACAAGCAGAAAGGGGGAGAAGAGCTAACCAGTCCACATGACCGACTTGCAAAAGTGTTATATGTGCTGAATTTTTTGTGGCTGACGGGTACTAGAACAGACCCTCCCATTGTTATTCATAACACTTCTTTGCAGTCGGGTCTGGTAAGTCAACAGGTAGTAATTAAAGTACAATATAAGGATCCACAAACAGGGGAATGGAAAGGGCCTGCAGAAGTGAAGATGACTGGAAGAGGCTATGCTTGCATCTTAACAGACACAGGTGTTCGATGGATACCGACTCGATGGATTAAGCCCTGGAAGGGTGCTGATTCTTCACATCAGGACTAACATTGCTGTAGGTATTATTAGCACTGTTAGAAGGTGTTGTATATAACAGTTTTGTCAGTATCATTAAGAGCACATCTTAGTGTTATCAAAGCACAGTATTTTTAGTCTTATTAAAGCACAATTTTTTAGTATACTTAAGCACATATTTCTAGAAGGTAAAGATTTTAGATTATTTACTACATGTTACTAAACACAATGACATGGAACTCAGGAGTATGTTTGTGTGAAAGTGTGTTGACAGTGGCCACTGTGAAAGTTTGTATGCGTGTATGTGCGTGACTGCATGATGATTACTGTGTTCTGATAACAAATACACACACACACATTTGAAATACACAAATACTTTTACATTAGAACAGAAGACACTTTTAGACAGAATACATTTGGAGAAGCACTTTTAGACGCACTTTGAGAGCACATATCTTGGGGTCAATAGGTTATTAAGTTTATTAATGATAGTAGTGTTATTGTATGTTGGTATTTATTGGACTGTTATGGGTACAATAAGGAATGTTACAGAAATGCAATTTAAATTGTTCAAACTTCAACGGGGGATTTGTCGGAGGACAGAAATTGTGTGAACAATTTCTGTTGCATTTCTGCGACCTTTGCCTTGGCATGGCTGGGTGCAGACACTAAAAAATACTGCACCACTAATATGGCTGCAGGCCTTGTGCCAAGGTGAAGGAGGAGTTATTTTGGCAGGAAAACAAGTTTTATGGACACCTGCTGTGGTCCAATTGGTACTATACAGCTCAGTGTGTTTTCCTTATGTATCCAATGTAACCTGGAAAAGAATCACGTCTCTGTGTCACAAGCAGCTTATAAGCTGTCTTCCCTCTAATAAAGCGGACATTTTACCTGATCATATTGATCTAAGAGCATTCTGTCTGTCCCCCTCCACCATTAATCTCTCTAGAGTTGGGTTCATTTCTCCCAACGGTTTACTTTTAAACCAGTACAGGTTCCTCAGCAGGCAGCCATTAGACAATGAATGCCTGCCTTCCTGCTCCTTGCCTCAGCTTTTATATCTGAGCTGACATCATATGGTATGGAATATCCCTTTGGTCAGTTTGGGTCAGCTGGCCTGGTTGTGTCCCCTCCCAGGATCTTGCCCTCGATTGAGGAAGGAATGTTACAGTGCTGATGCTGTGCTCAGCAGTAGCCAAAACACTGGTGTGTTATCAACACCGTTCTAGCTATCAATGCAAAGCACAGAACTGTGAGGGCTACTATGGGGAAATGAACTCCATCTCAGCCAGACCAAATACACCAGTAAACTGTTTTTATCTCAACCCATGATCTTTACCTTTTGTGCCTCTGATTCTCCTCTCCAGCCCACCACAAGGGGGAGGGAGACCAAGCAGTGCATGGTTTTATTAGGAGCACTAAATTGGAGAATACCATTCCTAAACCACGATGTTCCTGCAGGACAGAGATGCAACTGTCTTGGTGTCAGAGAGGGCCCAGGCACTCATTGCAGCTCATTTTGTGTTTAAGTCCCTACCCTTTCAGGGTCAGTTGCAACAACATCTATTGGGGAAACTGCCCTGTGGTGTGTTACCACCATGCCTGAGACTATTAGTGTCTCAATTTCATTTGAGGACCACCTTTGATGCCCCCTTCTTTGCATCTTTCTGCACAAACTGCTGTGACTTGTTGACTGCCTTTGTTAGTTGCATTCACACTGGAACACTCCTACCTATGCTGGAACATATTTTCTTAACACAACTGCAGCCCTTGGAGATCCTGTGAATTTTCACTCAACTCCTGCTCAGATTTTGGCTAAAACATCTCATCCCAAGGCTGGGAGCATCACCATTAGGTCAAAATGAGGGCAACGCATAGGCAGGACACAGTGGACAGGAAGGACTAAAGATCATTATGCAGCCATTACCACCTGCAACCATAATCCTTGCATACTGATTGTCCAGCAGTTTCTTCAGAATCCATTACTAGTCCACTACATTTATGTGGCCTGCAAATGTTACATTTAGTATTTCCAATAATACAACCTCTAAGAAAATAAACTCTGATCGTTATGCTTTTACTTGGTATTTTTGATATGCCAGGTTTTTTTCATTTTTATTATCAGTTCTGCTAGGTACTGTGAGGCAGTGGCCTGCTCAACACTTCTACATAGCATAGCATAGCATAGCATAGCATAGGATCTGATACTTCTGGAGAGGTGGGAAAGAGATATTTGTTTCGGTGACCAGGTGAGAGCTTTTTAACCTATTCCTTGTAAAAACTATTCCAAAGTCCCGTTATCTTGTAAAATATGTTACTACAATTAGTCTAAATAAATGTAACCTAATTTATTGTATCTCAATAACTAAATCAGTGTATTGATCTGGTTGCAGGAGTTTAAAGCCCCATTAACAAGTTTTATGGTGATACTACACTTAGAGGTGCTGGTGACTCTCATGAGGGACAAGAAGCCTTGCAGAGGGATCTAGATAGACTGGAGCATTGGGCAATCATCAGTAGCATGAAATTTAACAAGAACAAATGCCAGATTCTGCACCTGGGACAGTAACACTGGACACAAGTATAGATTGGGAGAGGAGAGGCTGAGGCTGGAGAGCAACCCTGCAAAAAGGGATCTGGGGATGCTGGTTGACAGCAGGTTCAATCAGTGTCAGCAGTGTGCCCTGGCAGCTATCATAGGTTTACTTGTTCTAAAAAAAACAAGGGGGAGTTCTTTTTTTTTCTTTCCCCTGCATTGCTGTAAAAGAAACATGTTGAATGGGATAGGGTGGTTTGCCTTCGGTGATTGATCCACACAAAGGAACTAACCAGCAGATCCACATTCCAAGCTGATGGCCCTCCAAAGACTTTGGGGAGGGGTGATGAGTTTTTTTTTTTTCCTTCTCCTTGGAAATGGGAGGTACTTCACTTTTGCCCTAACTCTGGGAAAGGTGTGTGTTGGAGGGGTCCGAGGTTCACTTTGGTTTTGACCTGGTCATCTGTCTGTTTCTGGCCCTGGCTTGCCTCTGCTTTCTTGCACCCTGTTCTGCCCCCAGCCCGGATCTGCTTGGACTTCATTGGAGAGGCTTGACCCACCTGCAGAGGAACCTTTCTGGGAGGAGGTCACCCTTTCCCTCCTCCGCTCCCATATTAGCAGCAGTATGTGTCCATCAACGAAGGGGGGGAAATCCTGGCCACAACCAGCTGCAGACAGCATGATTTTAGTGGGAAAGAGCCTCCTTTTCCCCTTCCCCTTCTCGGTGGGGGGGGAAGATCTCAGCACCTGTGATTTTCATCTGGAATATGTCCTCAAGGATCCATTACTGCTCTACCTAAGCTGTTTCCTCTGGGGGTTTAAGGATAATGGTACCCATCCCTATGGAGAAACACAGGGGGGTATATTTGCCCAACCCTTCATCCATTTTCCCTTTGGATCCAATGCAATTGCCTCTGGGAAGTTTAAATTCTCCTTAGATGTCAGAGACATTTTACTTTTTGGGCTTTTCATGCAAGTTTGTACCATTATGGTATACCTAATATACGAAGCTGGGGCCAAGAATTATCGAGAACGTGTCCAGAAGCCTGCCCCAGGGGTGGAAAACCTCGAGTGGCATGGGTTATGGGAGGATATGGGTAAAGTCCTAGAAAGTTGTCCAGCTCCTACAACATGGAAGCTCACCCTCGAAAGACTCCTAAACCCTACAAAAATAATGAAAGCCGTGAGGGAGAGAGGTCGTGATAGACCCATGGAGAGGCAGTTGGCAGCTGCATGTGGGGTTTTGGCCATTGCCTACCAGAAGTTGCTGGGTATGGTGCAGCACTTCCAGGGAAAAGGAAAAGATGAAAACAAAATGCCTGATACCATGGTGACTCAGGATAGGGCCAAATCAAAGGGACAGACATAGCCAATGGAGGTTGCCCCTATCCAGAAGAGGAAATATAAGACTGTCATGGGTTAAGATTGGCCCCCCTGAGAGTCGGGGGCTCAGAGGTGATTGGGTGCCAGGGCAGTGTTCCCTGGAGAGCAAATCACCACTCGTCTTGTTTACTTCTGCTAAAAATCATATATACACAGCCGCCGGAAGCTGTTGACAGTTTCTGCCAACACCCAGGGGGTGGCTGGGCTCCTTCTTCCCCCCTCCGGGGGGGAGAGGGGACCCCTGAGGCCCCCAAACTCTGCCTGGGTCAGAGTTAGAGACAGCATTGGAGAGAGTGTATGTTTGTGAGGGATGCGACTCACAAACAACTGGTAAGCAAGAGAGAGAGAGAGGCAGGCCTTGCGACCAGACCCTCTTCTTCTTTCCCCCCCTTTGCAACCAGGTTGCAGAAGGGGGCTGTTTTTCCCTTTCACTGTTTAGTGGGAGTGGTGCAAGGCTCAGCATTGAAGCAGAGCCAAGTGGACGGGCTGATAACGAAGCAACTCGGCGCTAAGGAAAAGAATCTCAGGGGAAATTTGAGATGGGCCAAAGGGCTCGGGAGTTTCCCTACAGAGGTTTGACTGGGGGCAGCCGAAAACTGACTTGGAGGAATGAAGATTCCAAACGCCTACTGTGATAAACTACACTACGGCAGCAGCGAACCGAGGTATGAGAGAGAGATCACACAGCAGAAATGACACAGGACCAAGGAGAAAGGACTCAGAGCTACCTTCTTGGACTTCGTGCGGAGGGAAGGACTTCCACAAACAGCTGGAGCTTGGTGAGGGGGAGCATTCGGGTCCCCGAACACTCCCACGAGAGAGAGAGACTGGTTACTTATCAGCCTGAAAAGGCTTTTCCTGGACTAAAGTTAAAAGGAAAAGCTTTGAAGGGACTGATAGAAGTGTAATAATATATATATAGTTGTTTTTAGTTTGTACAGTATATTTATTTGTGTAAATAAATGTAAATACTTCCCCTTTCCCCTATAGAAGCCTCTGGCCTGAAAATTTTCGGTGTTGAGATAAATTGTGGGAAGGGGTGGGGAAGCCTAGAAATTGGATTTTGGATTTCTAATGTGGCTCAAGCTGCCACAAAGACCAAATCGGTTCGCCCAGTTGACGATGATGGGGAGGCAGGACCCTCACAGGTGGCTACTCCAGAGTCAGAAATCATCACTGAGTCCTTATCGTATAACAACCTCCAGAGCTTATGGACAGACATTATTCATCATTTGAATGAGCCCATTCTGGCCTGGATGATCCAAGTTTGGGACTCTACAGGTGATGCCATAAACCTTGATGGTGGTGAAGCAAGGTTCTTGAGGTCTATTGCCCAGGATATGGGTATCGAGGAGGTGTTTGTGAGGGAATCGACGTCCCTGTCTCTCTGGGCATGGCTTTTGGATGGTGTGAGGGAGAGGTTCATTTACAGAGATTCCTTGCAGGCACACCATTATGCAAAGGACTGGAAGACCATAGAGGAGGGGACCCTATGTCTGAGGGAAATGGCACTGTTGGAGGTACTGTTTGGAAGGGATGGGCAACCCACGAATGATCCTGACAGGGTTAAGTGTACACCACAGATGTGATGAAGCTTCACACGTATGGGACCGTCCGCACACACCAGTTACCTGACATCATTACAGGCTGGGGAGAAGCGAGAGGCAGTGATATCTATAATAAATAAACTTCGGTTGTATGACAGTATGATTGAAGGACCACTACAGGTCAGCATCTCCACTGTAGAGACATTGATTAAGGACCTCAAGACACTAACTACAGAGGTGAAAGATAAACAGGAGAGACTGAAAGAGAAGATTGAGGGCAACAGTTTCCATATGGTCCCAGTGAGAACCAGACACCCCCCAGTCAGAGAGAGCAGACAGACCTCACAAACTGAGTTGTGGTATTTCCTAGCTGACCATGGAGAAGACATGAGATGGTGGGACAGGAAACCTACCCATGTCCTAGCAGCCCGAGTACAAGAGTTGAAGGAGAGAGAAAAAGGGAAGCCCATGAGAGTAAGTGCAGTACCAGTATCTCATGGACAAGGATCTGACCCGCTAGAAGGTTCCTCCCATATGTATTCACAGGGAAAGTGTTGTGATTGCCCAACCAAGACCACTGTTAGAGGGGTCCTGCCTCTAGCCTGGTAGAGGCACGGGACAACCATGTCTATTGGACTGTGTGGATCCAATGGCCTGGCACGTCAGACCCACAAGAATACCAGACTTTGGTTGATACTGGCGCTCAATGTACGTTAATGCCATCAGGACATGTGGGACCAGAGACTATTTCCATTTCTAGGGTGACAGGAGGGTCTCAAGAGTTGACTGTGTTGGAAGCTGAGGTGAACTTGACTGGGAAAGACTGGCAGAAACACCCCATTGTGACTGGTCCAGATGCCCCATGTATCCTGTGTAGGAGCCAAAACCCAGTTGTCAGCAGAAAGGAACTTGGTGGGTCAATGCAGTAAACCTTGGGCAACAGAAGCTGAGAGAAATCCCTTAATCGGAAGGACTGGACCTTCCTCACAAGACCTGTTGACGTACAACCATGTGGATTAACCTGGTTCCTGCAGCAGGATAAGGAAGGACTTTGAGATGAAGTTATCAAACCATGTTGAAACCCCTTTGTTTTCCTCCCCCCCATTTAATCCTGGTTAAGGGAAATATTAATCAGTTGTGTAACTGTAGTAGAAACCTGTGTAATCCTCTAGTTAACATAAAACCATCCCCTAATTAACATAACTCATCCTCCTCATTAACATGTCCAGCCCCCAAGACCCTTAATTTGCACTTGCGTGTTCAATAAAGTATTCCAGTTTTTTGCCCCTATATCTGGGATCGTCTTAGCATTATTGGACCCTTACAATCCTCGACATTGACTATGTCAGAAACAGGTATTTCAAAGACCCAAAGGGACATAGATGGGCTTTTGGAATAGCTTCTGTGGAGACAGGTGGCTAAGCAGTTGAATTTGTTACCCGGCCTCTCGGAGAACCCTTCTGCTGTGGGATTGTTGAAGGTTGAGGAACAGTGAATGCCAATTGCCATTACAACTGTGCATTGTCGGCAATACCTATAGATGGAATGAAGATTATGAACTCCTGACTTGGTGGACAGAAATCGGTTTATTATCCATCACTGAGGGTTTTTATATCATTCACTTTTCGCTGGGAGTGGTTAAGCAATTTAAGACAGAGCACAGCTGCAAGTCACACATCCATCACTCACTCAGGCCAACCTGTTCATACAAACAGCACATACAGAGACCTTGGAGTTTCAAGGAACTCCTTTTCACACCCACATATGGTAAGAATGAAAACAGACTAGCTGAACTCGTTTCTGGGCAGTAAATTATAGCCTAGAGAAAACAACACAAGGTCATCTTAGACTTTTCTCAGGCCTTTCGCTTCTTGTTTCTCATGCTGGCTGCCATAATACCGAATGGAGACTCTGTGATCCCCATCCATAAGATGATCCGTGAGCTGGAGAACCAAGAGGTGGTCAACAAGACCCACTCACCCTTCAACAGCCCCATCTGGCCTGTGCGTAAGTCTGATGAAGAATGGAAAATGACTGTGGACAATCATGGCTTGAATGAAGTTATCCCGTCACCAGTTATCCAGTACGAGCTGGAGTCCAAGGCAGCGAGGTGGTATGCCACCACTGATATTGCAAATGCGTTCTTCTCCATCCCCTTGGCAGCAGAGTGCAGACCACAGTTTGCTTTTACGTGGAGGGGTGTGCAGTACACCTGGAACCGACTGCCCCAGGGGTGGAAACACAGTCCCACCATCTGCCATGGACTGATCCAGGCTACACTAGAGAAGGATGAGGCTCCAGAACACCTGGAGTACATTGATGACATCATCATATGGGGGCACACAGCAGAGGAGGTTTTTGAGAAAAGAGAAAATCATCCAGATTCTCCTGGGAGTCAGGTTTGCCATCAGAAAGAATAAGGTCAAGGGACCTGTCCGAGAGATCCAGTTCCTGGGGGTGAAGTGGCAAGATGGGTGTCATCAGATCCCAACAGAAGTCATCAATAAGATCACAGCAATGACTCCACCGACCAGCAAGAAGGAAATGCAAACTTTTCTGGGTGCCATAGGTTTCTGGAGGATGCATATCCCTGAGTAGTCGCCATCACAGAAACGTGGTGGGATGACTCGCATGACTGGAGTGTTGCCATGGATGGCTACAAGCTCTTCAGAAAGAACAGGCAGGGTAGGAGAGGTGGAGAGGTGGCTTTATATGTTAGAGAGTCTCTTGACTATGTTGAACTTGAGATCAGCAACGATAAGGTTGAGTGCCTGTGGACCAGAATCAGGGGGAAGACCAACAAGGCCGACATCATCATAGGTGTCTGTTACAGACCGCCCTACCAGGATGACGAAGGGGATGAATTATTCTACAAGCAACTGGCGGATGTCTCAAAATCGTCAACCCTTGTCCTTGTGGGTGACTTTAACCTGCCGGATATCTGCTGGGAGTTCAATACTGCAGAGAAGAGGCAGTCTAGGAATTTCCTGGAGTGTATAGAGGACAATTTCCTTCATCAACTGGTAAATGAACCTACCAGGGGTAAGGTCCCGCTAGACCTGCTGTTTACAAACAGAGAGGGGCTGATGGGAGATGTAGTGGTTGAAGGTCGCCTGGGAAATAGTGACCATGAAATAATAAAATTTTCAATACTCAGAGATTCAAGGAGAAACAACAATAAAACCTCTATGTTGGACTTCAGGAGGGCAGATTTTGACCTATTCAGAAGTCTAGTCCAGAGCATACCCTGGGAAACAACCCCTGAAAACAAGGGGGTCCAGGAGGGATGGATGTGCTTCAAGCAGGAAGTTTTGAGTGCACAGGAACAGGCCATACTGGTGTGTCGAAAGGCAAGCCGGCGGGGAAGACAACCAGCTTGGTTAAACAGGGAGATTCTGAAGGAAATCAGGGATAAAAAGAGAGTTTACCGACTATGGAAGAAAGGGCTGGTTACTTACGAAGAATTCAGGAAGACAACTAGATCATGCAGAAAGAAAATCAGGGATGCAAAAGCGCAATTTGAAGTTAAATTAGCCACTTCTGTTAGGGATAACAAAAAGTCCTTCTATACATACATTAATAACAAAAGGAGGGGCAAAGAAAACCTCCATTCTTTGAGGGACTTGGAGGGAAACATAGTTAATAGAGATGAGGAGAAGGCTGAGGTACTTAACACCTACTTTGCCTCAGTTTTTACCAGTAAGACAGGTGGCCCTCAAGGCAACTTGCCTCTGGAGCTGGCAGACAGAGATAAGAAACCAAATAGCCCCCTTGTATTCCAGGAGGAAATAGTGACTTACTGAGTCATCTGGATCCTCACAAGTCTATGGGACCAGACAGGATCCATCCTAGGGTAATGAGGGAGCTGGCAGAAGAGCTTGCCAAGCCGCTCTCCATCATCTTCCAACAATCCTGGCTCACTGGGGAGGTCCCATATGACTGGAAGTTGGCAAATATCACCCCAATCCATAAAAAAGGTTGCAAGGCTGACCCTGGTAACTACAGGTCTGTCAGCCTGACCGTGGTGCCTGGCAGAGTTATGGAGCAGATTATCCTGTGTGAAATCACACAGCAGCTACAGGATGGACAAGGGATCAGACCCAGCCAACATGGGTTTAGGAGGGGCAGGTCCCGTCTGACCAACCTGATCTCCTTTTACAATCAGGTGACCCACCTGGTGGATGAGGGAAAGGCTGTGGATGTGGTCTATCTGGACTTCAGCAAAGCCTTTGACACTGTCTCCCATAGCATACTCCTGGAAAAGCTGGTAGCCCACGGCTTGGACAGGGGCACTCTGTGCTGGGTCAGGAACTGGCTTGAGAGCCAGGCCCATAGAGTGCTGGTGAACGGAGCTGCATCCAGTTGGCGGTCGATCACCAGTGGTGTTCCCCAGGGGTCAGTGCTGGGTCCAGTTCTGTTTAATATCTTTATCGATGATTTAGATGAGGGGATTGAGTCCATCATCAGCAAATTTGCAGATGACACCAAGTTGGGGGGGAGTGTCGACCTGCCGGAAGGCAGGAGGGCTCTGCAGAGGGATCTGGATAGACTGGAGAGATGGGTTGACTCCAATGGAATGAAGTTCAACAAGGCCAAGTGCAGGGTCCTTCACTTTGACCACAACAACCCCCTGCAGTGCTACAGGCTGGGGACAGAGTGGCTAGAGAGCAACCAGGCGGAAAGGGACCTGGGGGTGCTGATCGACAGGAGGTTGAATATGAGCCAGCAGTGTGCCCAGGTGGCCAAGAAGGCCAATGGGATCTTGTCCTGTATCAAAAATAGCATGGCCAGCAGGACCAGGGAAGTGATCCTTCCCCTGTACTCTGCGTTGGTGAGGCCACACCTCGAATATTGTGTTCAGCTCTGGGCCCCTCAGTTCAGGAAGGATATTGAGGTGCTGGAGCGGGTCCAGAGAAGAGCAACGAGGCTGGTGAAGGGACTTGAGTACAGGTCCTATGAGGAGAGGCTGAGGGAGCTGGGGTTGTTTAGTCTGGAGAAGAAAAGGCTTAGAGGTGACCTCATCACTCTCTTCAACTACCTGAAGGGAGGTTATAGCCAGGTGGGGGTTGGTCTCTTCTCCCAGGCAACCAACAATAGGACAAGGGGATATGGGCTCAAGCTCTGCCCGGGGAGGTTTAGGTTAGATGTTAGGAAGAAATTCTTTACAGAGAGGGTAATCAGGCATTGGAACGGCCTACCCAGAGAGGTGGTGGATTCACCATCGCTGGAGGTTTTTAAGAAGAGATTGGACGTGGCCCTTAGTGCCATGATATAGTAATTGGAGTTGGATCAGGGGTTGGACTTGATAATCTTGGAGGTCTTTTCCAACCCAATCTATTCTATGATTCTATGATTTTTTTACAGTAGCTGGGCACAGTGGCACATGTCTGTAGTCCCAGATGCTGAGGAGGCTGTGCCCACCAGATTGCTTAAACCTAGGAGTTCTGGGCTGCAGTGCATGACTAAGGTCCGGATGTTATTCGATACTATCTTACATAGGTGCCAGGGGAGGGGGAAAGGGGACTTTCGCTTTCAGGAAGAAGGGCATCCCTTTCCAGTGGAACAAGCACGGTGGATGGAGTGGTGGGGTAACACTGGTCCAGACCAGAGGGATCGGTTTGGGTGGCATGGCTGCAGTCAGGTTGAGCTCCGCACTCTCTTTTTTGTACACTTTTGTTATTAATATTGTTGCTGTTACTGTTCATTTTCTTATCTCATTGCTGTTTCCAGTAAATTGTTCTTATCTCAACCTGTGATCTTTGCCTTGTGTGCCTCCAATTCTTATCTCCGATCACCCATGGGCTGAAGAGTGGGGGGAGGGAAAGTGAGTGAGCAGTGTGTGGTTTTGGAGTCTTCGGGGGGGCACTGAAGTTGCACCAAGGGAGGTTTAGACTGGATATTAGGAAAAATTTCTTTGCTCTGGTGAAACATTGGAATATGTTGCCTGGGGAAGTGGTAGAATCATCGTCCCTTGAACTGTTCAAAAAATGTATGGATATGGTGCTTAAGAGACACGGTTTAATGGTGGACTTGACAGTGCTGGGTTAATAGATGGACTCTATGACCGTAGAGGTCTTTTCCAACCTTAATAATTCTATGATTCTATGATCTCATATGCATTTACTTGCAATGTTCTAAATGTATGTTATAAAGGTATGCTAGACTAAGCATCTCTTTTTAGACATATTATATTATAAAGGGCAGAGAAACAAAATTTTCTAAGTATAACAGGTTACTTTAGTTTAATTTCTGCAGATAAAATAATGTCTCTGATCATTCCTTAATCCAGTTCTGCAAAATTAATTGTGTTCAATAAAAAGACCACAATTCCAGGTTTTTATCTTGTACCATCTGAGAGGCTAATTGGGTAACATCATCATTCATATCAATCAGAATGATTAATTTGTCCTTGCCCCACTGACTGACATCCCGAAGTCTTATGCTTCTTTTCATTACCAATTAAGAAAATTATACTTTCTTCACAGGAATGCTATCTGTCCCTGGTCTGGAATTTCTGTGTCGTATTTTATAAGAAAAACCTTCAACTCCACAAATTTTCCTGCCAACAGCACAGAGCTCACTGATTCCTGACAGCAACTCTTCCGTAGGTACTGAGGAACTCTTTATCCCTTGTCAGAATAATTTAGGGAGCTCAGATATTCTCTAACACTTGTTCCCCATGTACTAGTATGTTTTAAAGAAATGAATATTTTAATACTGTATTGGGTCTGGCTGAGCTGGAGTTCATTTCCCCATAGCAGCCCTCACAGTGCTGTGCTTTGCATTGGTAGCTGGAAAAGTGTTGATAACACACCAGTGTTTTGGCTACTGCTGAGCAGTGCTGGCACAGCATCCTCCCCCCCTCCCAGTCGAGGGCAAGATCCTGGGAGGGGACACAACCAGGTCAGTTGACCCAAACCGACCAAAGGGATATTCCAGACCGTATGATGTCAGCTCAGATACAAAAGCTAAGGAAAGGAGGAGGAAGGGAGGGCATTCATTATTTACAATGTTTGCCTTCTGGGACAACTGCTACTCGTGCTGAAGCCCTGCTTCCCAGGAAGTGGTCAAGTGGGAAGTAGAGAAAAAAACCTTGTTATATTCCTCTTTGCTTGTTTGCGCCCAAACTTTTGCTTTTACTTTAGTAAACTGCCTTATGTCAACCTATGAGTCATTTTCCATCTTATTCTCTCTCTCCCCTGTCTGGCTGGGAAGGGGAGTGATAAAGTGGCTTGGTGGGTACCTGGCATCCAGCCAAGGTCAAACCACCACAACTGTTTAAAAAGCTATTCTTTTTCTTTGACATTTCTCTGTGTTACATGCAAAACACAGATAGAACCAACAGAGAATTTGAAACATTTTTATACAAACCTCAGCTTCCCCAGAGGAAGGATAAGTTATATTCAGTGGTCTAGTTTAGGTTTGTAGTGGTTTCACCCCAGATGGCAACCAAGCCCCACGCAGCTGCTCGCTCACTCCCCCACCAGGTGGATCAGGGAGACAATCGGAAGGGTAAAAGCCACAAAACTCATTGTAACAGGGAAGGGTGGAAAAACCAGAGGAAAAACAGGTTCAAGGGATCCTGGTACGTGAATAAACCAAACACCGTTGCTAGTTGGCAAAACAATAGCTATTTATTAGAAACAGGTAGCAAACAGGGAAAAAAGGTGAATAAGACCAGGCGCCTGAGGGAAAAAGAATTAGGGCCAAGGAGGACAAAGTGCACAGAAACCCAAGTAAGATATCTTGACACCCTACTCACCTAGGTGTCACCTACAAGAAAGTCTTACCCACTCTAACGAATAATAAAGCCTCTTTGAAGCAGCTGCGTGTTCTGGAGGGGTGGCAGGCTCCCACTTCAGCAGGCGTCCCCGCTAGAAGCAATTCAGTCCATCGTGAAGAGCCGGCGACCCCTCCGAGATCCGAGTCTGCCTTTTTAAAGTTTATTGAGAGCACCTGCCCCGGGGAGGCATGGCCAGTACCGCCCCGTCAGGTGCTCTCAATCCCACCCCTTCTGTTATGTAAGGGCACCCCTCCTGCGCATGCGTGAGCACCTTGGAAATCCCCTGACGCAGGCGCAGTGAATTGGGAGGGGTCTTCCCAATTGAGTCTGGGGGCAGCCTTCATCCTCATAGTCTTCTATTCGTCCTCCAAGTGCCCTTGGAGGACAATGGGCCAATCACAACAGACCAATTAAAATAGTTTACACAGAAACTCTCCCTCCAAGGTCAAATTCACTGCTCTATCAGCGGACTTGGCAGTACAAAACATAAACTTTTTGCAGGTGGCTAGGGCCAAACACAGACCAAAAATAACATCCCAGCTTCGCCCTGATACACTCATGGGTTGACATAAAGACAATTTAATTGGGAAAGCAAAGGCTATGCACACAAGCAAAGCAAAACAAAGAATTAATTCACTGCTTCCCATGGACAGGCAGGTGTTTGGCCATCTCCAGGAGAGCAGGGACCCATCACATGTAATGGTTACTCGGGAAGACAAATGCCATCACTCCAAACATATCCGCCCTTCCTCCTTCTTCTCCCCACTTCACATACTGAGTATGTGTCCTAGTTAGAACAACTGGGACCGATTCATCACTGGATGGGTGTAGCCCAAAACTGTGTATTCTATAGCCTTCCATGCCATTTCCCAGAAACTGTTATCAGTAGAGGCCTGCAAAATAGGAAGATGTTCCTGTCCTCATACCCTTTTATGGAATTCCCCGCTCTGAGGGAAGGACTGAGCATCCTCATACCCTTTTATGGAATTCCCTGCTCTGAGGGAAGGACTGAGCATTCCTGCCTGAACTGGAGAATATATAAACTTGGAGTTTCGGAACCTTTTCACCACTCGTGGGATCCAGAGGAAGACTGCAGGCCACCGCTCTCGACCAGACTGCAGGCCACTGCTCTCGGTCAGACTGCAGATCACCGCTCTCAACCAGACTGCAGACCACCACTCTTGACTGGACTGCAACCACCACTTTTCAACCAGACTGCAACAGCACTCTCACCAACAGTTTTTTTCCCTCTCCTTTTACTTTGGACTCAGGGGGGCCCAAAGAACACCACTCTGTTCATGCCCCAGGGTGCTGGGTTATATATTTGGGTTTTGTGGGTTAAAACCAATTGTTTGTCTGTATAATTGTACTTATTGTGTTATTTTATTAAATTGTTATTCTGACTTATAATCTCTCTTTTGAGTTGAGTTCATTTCCCCTGCTGGTTTACCTTTAAACCAGCACAGCATGACATCATATGGTCTGGGATAACCCTTTGGTCAGTTTGGGTCACCTGGCCCGACTGTGTCTCCTCCCAACCTCCCATGCACCCCCAACCTCCTTGCCAGCATGGCAGTAACAAAAAGCAGAAAAGGCTTTGGCTCTGCGTAAGCCCTGCTCAGCAACAACAAAAACATCTCTACATTATCAACCCTGTGTTCAGCACAAATCCAAAACACAGCCCCATACTAGCCACTGGGAAGAAAATTAATTCTATCCCAGACAAAACCAGCACCCGGATCATCTCCAATATTAAAAGAAAAAAATCAAATATTTGAAGTAGCACAATATTAGCATAGTATCTGAGGATAATACTAGCTGAAAAAAATACAGGAGTAATCTCCTTCTGTGTTTATGAATTTGGAAGAAGATAATAGTAATGATGACTTTTTAGATAGCAAACATTATACACATTTGAAGTTGGAAAATTTTCTGAAGTAAACTATTTTTAATAATTCTCTATTCAAGATGTATGGAGAAGAAATGGATAACTGTGGTGGGTTCACCCTGGCTGGATGCCAGGTACCCACCAAAGCCGCTCTATCACTCCCCTCCTCAGTTGGACAGGGGAGAGAAAATTATAAAAAAAGGCTCATGGGTTGGGTTAAGGACAGGGAGAAATCACTTGCCAATTACCATCACAAGAAAAACAGACTTGAAAATTAATTTATTACTAATCAAATCATAGTGAGCACAATGAGAAATAAAATCAAATCCTAAAAACACCTTCCCCCTTCTTCCTGGGCTTAATTCCTGAATTCTCTACCTGCCTCCCAGTGTCATGGGGGATGGGGAATGGGGGTTGTGGTCAGTTCATCACAGGTTGTTTCTGCCTCATCAGAGTAAGGACTCCTGACATTCTTCTCCTACTTTAGTATGGGGTCCCTCCCACAGGATACAGTCCTCCACAAACTTGTCCAATGTGAATCCTTCCAACAAGCTACAGTTCTTCACGAACCGCTCCAGCGTGGGCCCTTTTCATTGGATGCAGTCCTTCAGGAACAGGCTGCTCCAGTGCGAGTCCCCTACGGGATCACAAGTGATGCCGTGGAATGTTGGTGCTAAAAAAATAACTCCAGAGCAGTTAATTAGGGGTGAGATAAGGAAAGGGTTTAATGTGCCAAGGCAATAGATGTTATACCACGCGCACCCCTGTGCCCAAGATGTTACATTTTATAATACCATCTATCCAATCCCAAATGTGTCCACCCTGTGGCCTTTGCTCCAATCCGCCCCAGGTCCACCCCCTGAGAATTGAGTCGGGGGGCTTTTTGGGACCACCTCTTCATCAATCTTCATCTTCTTCGGGGCACAGAGGGTACATATTCACCTAATTCTTGAGTCCGTTTTGTTATTCAGGCCCTGATATGCTGTTCTCTAAACAGTCTAGGCCTTGCCTTGACAAAAGACTAAACATTGCCACTGAATTCAGGGGTAGGAGTGATATAGGGTACATGGAATGGGGTAAGAGGGTTAAGGAATCTGTAAACTAAGGGTACTACAGGGTAGAGGGACAGGGCTGCTGCTTTTAAAATCTACTTCTACTGCTTATAAAACTTATAAGGCTTACAAATATTAGAAAAATAAAAAACTATTAGGGGCTTAAGCCATCACAAGTCTTGCCAGCAAATCTGTTTCACTGTGAGTTCCTCTCTCCATGGGTTTTCATGTCCTGCCAGGATTCTGCTCCTCCATGGCCTTCCATGGGTCACAGCCTCCTTCAGGCATTCACCTGCTCTGGCATGGGGTCCTGCACAGGCTGCAGGTGGGTCTCTGCTCCACTGTGGACCTCCATGGGCTGCAGGGGCACAGCTGCCTCACCACAGTCTTCACCACGGGTTGCAGGGGAATCTCTGCTTTGGTGCCTGAAGCATCTCCTCCCCTCCTTCTTCACTGACCTTGGTGTATCTATGGTTGTTTCTGTCACATATTCTCACTCCTCTCTTCCTCTGAAGTTGCCATTGTGCAGCAACTTTTTTCCCTTCTTAAATATGCTATCCCAGAGGTGCTACCACCACTGCTGATTGACTCGGCCTTAGCCAGTGGCAGGTCCATCTTGGAGGTGTATGGCATTGGCTCTATCTGACATAGGGGAAGCTCCTAGCAGCTTCGCACAGAAACCACTTTTGTAGCCCTCCCACTACCAAAATCTTGCCATGCGAACACAATACAAGGACTGATCCACCTGTTTCATCACAGAGTCCCCAAGGGC
Organism: Corapipo altera; assembly: GCF_003945725.1. Lineage (NCBI taxonomy): Eukaryota > Metazoa > Chordata > Aves > Passeriformes > Pipridae > Corapipo > Corapipo altera. Next base: position 323,497 of record NW_020885018.1, on the reverse strand, counting down.
TGCAGGGTGGATATTTGCTTCACCATGTTCTTGTATGGGTTGTAGGGGGACAACCTGCTACACTATGGTCTTCATCATGGGCTACAGGGGAATCTCTTTTCTGGTGCCTGGAGCACTTCCTCCCCATCCTTCTTCACTGACCTTGGTGTCTGCGTGGTTGTTTCTCATATATTTTTCTTGCTCCTCTTTCTCCCAGTTGCACAGTGGTTTTTACTATTTTTAAAATATGTTTTCACAGAAGTGGTACCAACTGATTAGCTCAGCTTTGGCCAGTGGTGGGTCTGTCTTGGAGCCAGCTGAGTCAGACTGTCTCTGTCTGACATGGGGACAGCTTCTGGTGTCTCAGAGAAGGCACCTCTGCAGCCCCTCTGCCCACCCCACCAAAACCTTACCACATAAACCAAATACACAGAGTAAAGAAGCTCTGTGATACTGTGCACATTCATTCAGATTTCCTCTTTGCTCCAGTTTTCCTCATAACACTAATTTTTACTCTACCAGATTTCTGTTTTCAACAGAGTCAATATTGAACAAGTGCTTTGAAGAAAGAAAAAACTTGAATAGTGAAATGAAACCATCAGTTATCTAGGAGGTCTGGAGGTCTCAGGTGAGGCCAATCAGCTGATAAGGGGGCGGCACCCAGCACTGCCAAGAGGGATTTAAACCGCTGCCGGGCAAACAGGAACGTGACGCAGCAGTTAACAGGAGTAGGCCAACAGGAACGTGGCGTGGCAGTTAGCGAGGCAGTTTGCGCAGGCAGGGCAAACAGGAGGGGCACAGCCACCTCCCAACTCTCTCTTGAAGGAGCTTTTTTTTTTCATAACTCAGCTTAAGCCAACAATGGTTTCCAAAAAACCAAAAGCTGTTGCTGTTAAGACGAAGATTGTGTCCACACAGATGGAACCCCTTAAGAGGGACACCAAGATGGATGCAACTGTTCAGACCTCTGGCTGCGCAGAGTGTCTGAACCTGGTGTTAGTACCAGAGGACAGTGTGAGTGGGGTCTGCGTGCGATGCGAGCAGGTGAATGACTTGCTATGCCTGGTGGCAGAGCTCAAGGAAGAGGTAGAGAGACTAACAAGTATTAGGGACAGTGAAAGGGAAATTGACTGGTGGAGTCGCACCCTTTCGACCCCAAAAGTCCAGAAGGAGACGGTGAAGCCCTGCCCCTCCTGCCATCAGGCAGTTGGAGCAAACCTGGTGGATGGGGGGGAATGGAAACAGGTCCCTCACTAGAGAGGTAAAAGAATCCCCTCCCAACCCCCACCATCCCCCCAGGTGCCCTTAGAAAACAGATATGAGGCCCTGGACTCAGAGAACCAGGCAGAGGACAGACAAGAGGAAGATCTGTCTGGAAGGTCTCCTGTTCGCCCCCCGTCTACCAGATGGGTTACAACTACAGCTACAAAGAAAAAAAGAAGGGTAGTTGTAGTTGGTGACTCCTTTCTGAGGGGAACTGAGGACCCTATATGTCAACCGGACCCATCCCACAGGGAGGTCTGCTGCCTTCCTGGGACTGGGGGAGGGATATTAGTAGGAGACTCCCTCAGCTAATTCGGTCCTCAGATTATTATCCACTGTTGGTAGTCCAGGCCGGCAGTAATGACATTAATGGGAGAAGTACCAAGGCAATTAAAAAGGACTTCAAGGCTCTGGGTTGACTAGTTGATGGGACAGGAGCACAGGTGGTGTTCGCCTCAGTTCCTGCAGTAGCAGAGATGAATGAGGAGAGGAGTAGGAAAACCTATCTTATCAATAGGTGGCTAAGGGATTGGTGCCACCGGCAGAACTTTGGGTTTTTTGACCATGGACCAAATTCCATCATACCTCGTCTCTTAAACCAGATGGGCTTCATCTATCTAGCAAGGGAAAAAGGACTCTAGCCCATAAGTTGGCGGGGCTGATAAGGAGAGCTTTAAACTAGGTTTGAAGGGGGAAGGGGTTGAAACTGGGCTCTCCAGAAAGGAGCCCAAGGGTGGACAACCCAAGTTAAGAGTCAAATCAGCAGCCCAGCTGAAGTGCATGTACACAAACAAGAGGAGCTGGAAGCCATCGTGCAGCAGGAAAGCTATGATGTAGTCGCTATCACGGAAATGTGGTGGGATGACTCGCATGACTGGAGTGCTACCATGGGTGGCTACAGGCTCTTCAGAAGGGACAGGCAGGGTAGGAGAGGTGGACGGGTGGCTCTATATGTTAGAGAGTCTCTTGACTCTGTAGAAGTTGAAGTCAGTAACAATAAGGTTGAGTGGCTGTGGATCAGAATCTGGGGGAAGGCCAACAAGGCTGATATCCTGGTGGGAGTCTGTTACAGACCACCCAACCAGGATGATGAGGGTGATGAATTATTCTACAAGCAGTTGGCGGATGTCTCAAAATCGGGAGCCCTTGTTCTCATGGGAACTCCACGCAGCAGAGTAGAGACAGTCGAGGAGATTCCTAGAGTGTATACAGGATAATTTCCTGCTCCAACTGGTAAATGAACCTACCAGGGATGGAGCCCCGCTAGACCTCCTGTTCACAAAGAGAGGGGCTGGTGGGAGATGTGGTGGTCGGTGGACGTCTGGGACACAGTGATCATGAAATAATAGAGTTTTCAATACTCAGGGATGCAAGGAGGGCCATCAATAAAACCTCTACGTTGGACTTCCGGAGGGCAGATTTCGGCCTATTCAGAAGACTAGTTCAGAGTGTACCCTGGGAAACAACCCTTGAAAACAAAGGGGTCCAGGAGGGATGGACATACTTCAAGAAGCAAGTTTTGAAAGCACAGGAGCAGGCTGTCCCACTGTGCTGAAAGGCGAACCAGCGGGGAAGACGACCGGTCTGGCTGAACGGGGAGATTTTGAAAGAAATTAGGGTAAAGAAGAGAGCCTACCAATTATGGAAAAAAGGATTGGCTACTCAGGAAGAATTTAGGAATACGGTTAGGTCGTGTAGACAGAAAATTAGAGGGACAAAGGCACAACTTGAACTGAAACTCGCCACCTCTGTGAAGGATAACAAAAAGTCCTTCTACAGATACATCAATAGCAAAAGGAGGGGCAAGGAAAACCTCCACTCTTTACTGGACATGGGCAGGAATATAGTTATCAAAGATGAGGAAAAGGCTGAGGTATTTAACACCTTCTTTGTCTCAGTTTTCAACAGTAAGACAGGTTGTCCTGAGGACAACTGACTTCTGGAGCTTATAGAAAGAGACAAGAATCTGAACAGCCCCCCTGTAATCCAGATGGAAACATTTAGTGACCTACTGAGCTGCTTGGATCCCCACAAGTCTATGGGACCAGATGGGATCCACCCAAGGGTGATGAGGGAGCTGACAGAAGAGCTCACCAAACCGCTCTCCATCATCTACCAACAGTTCTGGCTCACTGGGGAGGTCCCAGATGATTGGAAGTTGGCAAATGTCACGCCAATCCACAAAAAGGGCCGGAAGGAGGACCCGGGAAACTACAGCCCCGTCAGCCTGACCTCAGTACCTGGCAAGGTTATGGAGCAGATCATCCTCAGTGCAATCACACAGCACCTACAGGATGGACAAGGGATCAGACCCAGCCAACATGGGTTTAGGAAGGGCAGGTCCCGTCTGACCAACCTGATCTCCTTTTATGATCAGATGACCCACCTGGTGGATGAGGGGAAGGCTGTGGATGTGTCTACCTGGACTTCAGCAAGGCCTTTGACACCATCTCCCACAGCATTCTCCTGAAAAAGCTGGCAACCCATGGCTTGGACAGGGGCACTCTGTGCTGGGTTAGGAACTGGTTGGAGGGCCGGGCCCAGAGAGTGGTGGTGAACTGTGCTTCATCCAGTTGGCGACCGGTCACTAGTGGTGTCCCCCAGGGATCAGTGTTGGGTCCAGTCCTGTTTAACATCTTTATTGATGATTTAGATGAGGGGATTGAGTCCATCATCAGCAAATTTGCTGATGACACCAAATTGGGAGGGAGTGTCAACCTGCTGGAAGGCAGGAGGGCTCTGCAGAGGGACCTGGATAGGTTGGAGAGTTGGGCTGATTCCAACAGGATGAGGTTCAACAAGACCAAGTGCCGGGTCCTGCACTTTGGCCTCAACAACCCCATGCAGTGCTACAGGCTGGGGACAGAGTGGCTGGAGAGCAACCAGGCAGAGAGGGACCTGGGAGTTTGGATTGACAAGAAGCTGAACATGAGTAAGTAGTGTGCCCAGGTGGCCAAGAAGGCCAATGGCATCCTGGCCTGTATCAGGAACAGTGTGGCCAGCAGGTCCAAGGAAGTGATTCTTCCCCTGTACTCAGCACTGGTGAGGTCACACCTCGAGTGCTGTGTCCAGTTCTGGGCCCCTCATTTCAGGAAGGACATTGAGATGCTGGAGCAGGTCCAGAGGAGGGCAACTAGGCTGGTGAAGGGACTCAAGCACAAGTCCTATGAGGAGACGCTGAGGGAGCTGGGGCTGTTCAGCCTGGAGAAGAGGAGGCTCAGGGGAGACCTTATCACTCTCTACAACTACCTGAAAGGAGGTAGTAGCCAGGTGGGGGTTGTTCTCTTTTCCCAGACAACTGTCAGCAAGACAGGAGGGCATGGTCTTAAGCTCTGCCAGGGGAGGTTTAGGTTAGATATTAGGAAGAAATTCTTTACAGAGAGGGTGGTCAGACATTGGAATGGGCTGCCCAGGGAAGTGGCGGATTCTCTGTCCCTGGAGGTTTTTAAAAAGAGACTGGATGTGGCACTTAGTGCCATGGTCTAGTAACCGCAGCAGTAGTGGATCAAGGGTTGGACTTGATGATCTCAGAGGTCCCTTCCAACCCAGCTGATTCTATGATTCTATGATTCTATACTAGATGCACAAAAGTGTATGAGTGTTTATGTGTGTGTGTTTATAGTCCTACATGAGAAAAAAAAGTAAATCTCATTTCTGTTTTTCCCTACTTCCCCAGTGTAAATGATTCTAAACAGATCTTCCCTGGAGGAAACTACAGCCTGAGTTCCTGGAAAGGGCACTGGTAAATACTGGAATGACGTGCTTTTCATTGCAGTTGGATTAAGCCATACTTTGGGGTTCAGATAGGTCATAACTGAGGTTTTCATTTCTGGTGGAAAAATAATAAAAAATGTCCTTTTCCACAAAAAGTTTGGAAAAAAATAACCTTTATTTCCCCTTTGCCTTTAAGTCTAATTCCTCTGACTTGCATGGAATTGCTCTTAAATTAAACTGGGATAGATGCAAGAGAATTGAGATGTCTTGGTACAAATCTCCTACTGCAGATCAGAATAGGAAAATTGTCAAAGAAGTTTCTCAGCCTGATTCTCCTGATTTGATTTCTACCCTGAAACTGATGAATGTAGCATAAAACTCCTGTAAGCAAGAAGAAAATCAGACTCAGAGAACATTACCGACAACACAGTTGCCAGCAGTCCTGTTTGACTGGAACAACCCTGAATTTCATAGGTATAACCTGTGTGACTACTTCTTCCTGTTTCAAAAACCAAGGCTCCTTTTGACACTGCTTTTCTTGACTATTCATCATTGTGATAGTTTTCACTCTAGGCCTTCCTGGAGACCAACTTGTAACCAGGAAGGAGCTAGGAAGGTGACCACGGAAGTATTCCATGCTATTCCTTTACATAACTTGAGTTATAAATAAAGCCAACAGGATGGACCTCTTGCTCTTCCTTTCCGGCGAGGTTCAAGAACAATGGGTCCCTGTCTCGGTCTTGCTTATCTGGAGCTGAGGCCTACAGTGACTGCTGTTATCTGCCATGTGTGAGGGGAGAGTGCTGGACCGTGTCCAACCATCCTGCTTCTCTCAAGGGAAGTGGTGAGATTTTGCCAGTTCTTCAGTTTGCTGGTTACCAGGTTTTTAGATTGTGTAGACCTGTTTTGTTTTTGTCCCTTTTCATCCTATTTTGTCCTTTTTTCCCTTCTCCCTTCCCCTCTTCCCTTTAGGAAGCTATTTAGGGTTTCTGGGGTTATAGGTATATAATATTCTCACTGTATATATCTGTTTCATATGTAAAATATATATTTTTGCTATAGCTTTGGCTGCTTGGTTTTTTTCTTCCCTCTCTGGGAAGCAGACCCTGTTGTCAAGTTTCGGAGACTTGGCAGGAAGCCAGCTCGAAACTTGCACAATCATTAATGTTGACACACAACTAACGTGAAACAGATTGTCTTCAAAAGCAAAAGAAAGGAGGACAGCACAGGCTGATTATGAGTTTATGCAGTGTATAAAAAGTAAGGTATATATGATTGTCATGTTTTTCAGAATACGAAATATTGCGAGGTTGGTCTGACCTTAGTGGACAGAAAGTCAGCAACACACAGAGCTGCAAAGAAATGTTTGGTTTAATCAAATGCTTGCTAGCACTCTGCTTGTATAGATTTAAAGATCTATATGAGCATTTTGTAAATGATGGATTAAATAATGGACTGAAGCCTATGTGGTTGTATGCCTATTTCAAAGGTTTTACAAAGAAGGGAAAGCCTCACTTCCTTTGAAGTTATTACATGGTGGTGTACAATATGTTGTAATTAATGCAGACAACAAATTGAAGAAGCATAGGTGATCTGACTCAATCCATCACCATCAGAAGCTACCTACTAGATGTCACTATGCATCCAAGTTCATAAATTTTGTGAATCTGAGAGTCACTACCAGACCTCAAAATTTCTTCTACGTGCAGGGAACCTTAAAGTCACTTAAATGTAATACATTGTTTACTATAGTTCCCTAGTCACATGTAGCCCATAAGGTGGCTCTGAACCTCAGTCCCCACTTAAAATAGTAGAGCACAAATCTGTATTTAGGACACTGCTTGTAGTGGGCTGACCCTGGCCAGATGCCAGGGACCCACTAAAGCTGCTCTCTCACTCTCCCTCTACAACTGGACAGAGAGAGAAAAAAAAACCAGCTAAGGATTCATGAGTTAACAACTGGGAGAGGTCACTTACTGATTACCTTCACAGGTAAAACAGACTCAAAGTGGGGATAGTACTTAAATTTATTACTAACAGAATAGCCAAAGAGTGAGAAATAAAGCAGTCTTAAAAACACCTTCTCCCCACCCCTCCTTCCATGTTCTCCCTCCTCCTCCCCAGTGGTGCAAGGGGATAGGGAATGGGGGTTGCGGTCAGTTGTTGTTTCAACCGCTGCTCAGGGAGAGGAGTCCTTCCCCTCCTCCCATGGGGTCCCTCCCACAGGAGACAGTCCTTGATGGACCTCTCCGACGTGAGTCCATCCTTCGGGCAACAGTTCTTCCCAAACTGCTGTCCCGTGGGTCACTCCTCCATGGGGTGCAGTCCTTCGCTGGAGGTGTCCCAAATGCAGAGCAACCAGGTCAATATGGGCTTGTCTTGTCATCGAGTGAGATCTTTTCACAGATTACGCAGCATGTCTAAGGACAGGGATTCAGTGATGATCTCGGGCTCTGATTCCTCCACTGATTGTGAAGGCCCTGGTTCCCTGTCCTCGTTAACCAGGCATACCAACTTAGTTTTATACTTTCTCTTTTGCATGGGGGCAACTACCACTGGCTGTGGTTGGCCTTCTGGTTTGGCTGGAGGCTGGGTGATCATGATATCAGTTGGTTTTCCTGCTGCACTGTTTTCCTTCCCTTCTGAGTAAGGTGGTGGTGTACAGTTAAGACCATGGTACCATAAGCATTGGCCAGGGTCCAGCACATTGCAATGAGTTGGCTCTTTCTGGAACTGATGGAGTGGTTTTCTCTCAAGCACTCTGCCACCTTACTAGGGATCTGTGTTTGGTCAGGAGGGAGCTTCCAAACTATTGGGTCAGAATATTCCTTCAAAACTCAGCCTATCTCTTTCCACCCCCCCATCCAATCAGGGTGGTTCATGTGACTATGCTATAGCAAATGTACTGGGAATGTTGCTGTCCTAGATTCTTAAGTATGTTAGATTCGTAAGTTAGGCTTGTGAGTTATTGTTGTGCTATAGTAAATTCTATAAAATCTTTTGCTAAATTGTTTAAATTAGGCTATTGTTTCACTGTTGTTAAGTGCTGTTAAAACCTTTAGTCCTAAACCATTGGTCAAGTCTGGGGTTAAGTTTAGAAAGATGGTCCACTCTGAACCTTGTGACTCAATGGAAGGGTCTTCCTTATTCCTTTTTATCCTTACCCTTTCCTATCCTTACCCTTTCCCCTTCCCCGTCCCTGTAGATAATTTTTGGGTTGATTTTGGTTTTATATTGATTGATTTTACATTTTAATTTGCTTTTTCTCTTTGTGCTTTAACCATCTAGTAAGTAGTAGAGTGAACCTTGCCAACGAACTTTGTTGTACTTTCACTTTCATATTAAACCTGTTATTGCTGATACCTTTGCCAGTGATTCTTTAAGCAACCTAAAACATTTATTTGTGACAAATTGGTGCAGTTGGCAGGATGGTGAGCGATATCACTGACTACTTACAAAAGTATGTGTATTGCATTTGTGTGGCCAGGTTTTGGTAGTGAGTGGATACAGCGGTGGTTTCTGTTAGAAGCTACTAGAAGCTTCCTCCATGTCCGGTAGAGCCAACACCAGCCAACTCCAGGACAGACCTGCCACTGGCCAAGGCCAAACCAATCAGGAATGATAGCAATGCCTCTGGGATAACATATTTAGGAAGGAAAAAAGTTATTGTGCAGATGAAATTGCAGACAGAGAAGAGTGGAATGAGACCATGTGAACAACTCAGCAGGCACGAAGGTCAGTGGAGAAGGATGGGGAGGAGGTGCTCCAGGCACCGGAGCTGAGATTCTCCTGCAGCCCGTGGTGGAGACCATGGTGAAGCAGGCTGTCCCCCTGCAGCCCATGGACGTCAATGGAAGTTGTCCTAGTTAGAACAGCTGGGACCAATTCATCATTGGATGGGTGTAGCCCAAAACTGTGTATTCTATAGCCCTCCATGCCATTTCCCAGAAACTGTTGTCAGTAGAGGCCTGCGAGGTGCCCCCCCCC